>NC_142165.1:11413642-11725318 GCF_029865625.1 Vigna umbellata | reverse complement strand
GGAAAATGCACCTCTCAAGGCAACCGATTTCGGTTTATCAGTTTTTTACAAGCAAGGTAAATAATCATCATCATCTCACCCTTCTCTCTTCTTCTGCTTCTCTTTCAATTCTTATCAGCTTTCATTCAATTCAATTTCTGGGATCTCTGTAACAATTGTTTCTGGGATCTCTGAGATTATATATATCAGTCACATTTATCTGTAATATTAAGAATCGTGACAAAACCATAATCATGACTGTAATTTAAAACCTGCGTAACAAATGTGGATAAACAACTCACATCACCTGTGCCTCGTCTTGATAGAACTTCTGTTTGGGAAGATTTCTGCTAAACAATGGAATCCTTTTGACAGGAGAATTGTTTAAGGACATTGTTGGAAGCGCATATTACATTGCACCAGAGGTCTTGAAGAGGAAATATGGTCCAGAAGTTGACATTTGGAGTATTGGTGTCATGCTATACATTCTTCTATCTGGTGTTCCACCATTTTGGGCAGGTTATATTCTTTCACTCAATCATAAAGCTACCTCTAGAAAACACTATAAAATCGATCGTATATCTGCATGACACTGAAACCAAAACATGATTTTGACAGAATCCGAAAATGGAATATTCAAGGCAATTCTGCGAGGTCATATTGACTTTACAAGCGATCCATGGCCATCCATTTCGCCTGCAGCAAAAGATCTCGTGAGGAAAATGTTGAATTCGGACCCCAGACAGAGGCTGACAGCGTACGAAGTTCTGAGTAAGTGTAACACTAGCTTACTTTCTAAGAAAAACTTGAACTTAACGACGAATTAATGGTTTGAAAATTAATTTTACTTTAGCCTCAACATGATTAGTTCTAATGTGAAAAACAGATCACCCATGGATCAAGGAGGATGGAGAAGCACCAGATAAACCTCTTGACAACGCAGTACTGAATAGGCTCAAGCAGTTCAGAGCAATGAACGAATTCAAGAAAGTTGCTCTAAGGGTAATAATTCATTCTATTTAGGCTTTCTCGCCATTCTTTGTTAATAAATCAATCAATGGTTTGGTTAGAGATGGCAAAAACAAAACTACCTGGTCTGTATTTTCCACTGATTCGCATATGAATACGAATATAGGTCATCGCGGGCTGCCTATCAGAGGAAGAAATCATGGGATTGAAGCAGATGTTCAAGGGGATGGACACTGACAACAGCGGCACCATTACAATTGAAGAGCTCAAACAAGGGCTTGCAAAACAAGGGACCAAGCTAACAGAACAAGAAGTCAAGCAATTAATGGAAGCCGTAAGTTCTCTCTCCTTTTCTAAGTATTGCATCAGAAAACAAGTTCTTCCCAATGCCATTACTCAAACCATTTTCTTTACTTCTGCATACTACAGGCAGATGCCGATGGCAATGGAACCATTGATTACGATGAATTCATCACAGCAACAATGCACATGAACCGCATGAACAAAGAAGATCATCTTTATACTGCCTTCCAATACTTTGACAAAGATAACAGCGGGTAAAGACAAAAAATATCAACTAGACTTCAATATTTATCAGTCATCCCTTCGGAAATTGATTGGTGTTAAACGTTCTAATCTCATTGTTTTGTCATAATTAGGTACATTACCATTGAAGAACTAGAACAGGCTCTTATCGAGTTCAACATGCACGATGGTAGGGACATCAAGGATATCATTTCAGAAGTTGATGCAGATAATGTAAGTTTTTCTTCACTCAACGACTTCAATATGCTAATACATATAACTTTAAATAAAAACCGAGACACAATTATGTCATTTCTAAATAATTCCAATCTATAATAGTGAATTCAAGAGAATGTTATTAGCACTTCTATAGTTCCAATTCAACTAACTTTCTATCACATATGCGGTTAACAACTAGCATACTCTTGTGATACAGCACATCTGAATTACGATTAAGAAAATTTATGAAAAAATTGTCATTGCAGGATGGCCGGATTAACTACGATGAATTTGCTGCAATGATGAACAAAGGAAACCTAGAAGTTAATACCAAGAAGAGGCGTGATTCAACCTTATATTAGTTGGGGATTATACAAATATTTAAAAGGCATCATGGCCTCTTTAGGTCCTGTGTGATTGGTTGGTGCAGATGCTGATAAGCGAGTGAAATATCAAGGAGAGTTGTGGTGCATGACCGCTGTTTGGTTGGGACTGAGGATTTAACGTGGGGAATGGGTTAAGGTGGTAAACAAACAAAATTTGAGGGGGAAAAGAACTTGAATCAACCATTGAGAAATGTAAACACACACACACACATATATGCGGGGTTGCTTCTCTTGTATTGCTTCTCACTTAGGAATCAAATCAAAAAGGATTTTAAATTATGTATAGATTCCTTTTCAACACTAGGTTCAAATGCATTCATTGTTAAGATTCTACATTTCAATACCCTTTCAATCAAACAGAAAGAATCGGTATAAGGTTTCCACTCTTGAAATTAATGCTGAATTCCGCTATATTTTCAGATTCAGATTTAATATCAAAGAAACTAACAGTACTCGTCTGTTCAACATAAAAAATGGCTCTTGCAGAACGCACGATTACATTATCAGTGAGTTTGAATTAAAATAGAGTAATTCATGGCCACATTAATTTTAGCAATTTTCAAGTCCATACATAATCCTTATGCAACACCCATAATTTCGAAGACAAGACTCTTTTAAGAATAAATCAGAGATAAATACGATACAAGAGAAAACAAGGTAGTAAGAATCACCAGATTGAATCCAAGGTTTGAAACTTTTCATTTGGTTAACTGGTCCATTCAAAACCCATCTGTTTCCGATAATTGCTACAAAACTCAGCACAAAAAAAAGAGTCTCCTCTAGGAACAAAAATGGCTTCAACCAAAATTAGCAATCAGATTGAAGAGGTTGTTTAAACATTGTTGGCAAACATATAATGCGCAGAATCAAGGATTGAGAAAACAGGTACATGAAAGCTCCTCAGAAGCCGACTTCAAACCAAATGAATTCAGAATGGGGAAAACAGAAGGAAACCCTCAAGGAACCTCGTATAGTGACTTGCAAAAACAAATTTCATTTAATTCAATACACAGACGGCAAGCACAACATAGAAAAAAATACCTAAATTTACCAAAGAGAAAAGGAAAGGCCTTCAAAAAGCTGGAAGCAACAATCTTCGAGTTCCCCCACTTCAAACTTTCAAAGTGCAAAAGAAATAAACCTTTCATGCCCTCTTCCTTGATAACTCTTACGTTGACAGAAAGAATAAAGCATTACCTAACCTTTCCACCCCTAAAACTAACGCTGATCTCAGCTGCACATCGAGAATCAAGAGTAAAAGGAAATTAACGCCAATTCAACTCAATACAATACGCCGCAACGAGAAATTCACTCAACATCTGAATCACGCTTGAAAGAACATCAAAGCAACTTATGCATCCAATATTACTCGAACAACAACACAATTACACGGTAGATGCACATACAGAGTGCGTTTGTCGAAAACCCTAACTAACAACCAGAAGCATTTCCGATGAATTTATGTTTCATTTCATTCATTCTAATAGTAACACTCATTTAATCATAAGCATTAATAGTCACTTATACTTACTCCAATAACAATACATTAAACCGTCAACACAGTCTCGAAAACCCTAACTAACATCCCAAGGATTTTGCGAGAACGAACTATTTACTTATCTTTGGTGGAGACGCCGTACTTCTCCTGCATACGCGCAATCTCATCCTCCTTCTTCTTCTGATCGAACTTCTTGCTCATCTTCGCTTGCTGATAATACAGCACGATAAGGTAGCGATTCGCAACATTGAAGCCGGAGAGGTGATCGACGGCGGTTTTAGCGTCGTAGATGTCCTCGTAAACAACGAAGGCGGTTCCGCGCGTGTCCTTATTGGTGCCGATGCGGATCTGGCGAATCGCGCCGTATTTGCCGAAGATGTCGTACATCTCCTCGCTCGTAATGTTGAAGGGAAGGTTGCGCACGTACAGAACGCGGTTTACCTCCGGCGGCAGCCGCGTATTGCCTTTCCGGAGACTGATCGCCGCCATAGCCGCAAGCAGGGAAAGTGAGGGTAATTTTCGAGAGGCAGAGGAGAAAGAAAAAGAAAGATTACCTAAACCTGGGTATTTTACTTTATTTTCACAAGATCCTATTTACTCCGCATTTTTTTTAACAAAATTGCCCTAGTATCTTTTTAAAATTACTTGAGTGAGATGAAAAAAAAAGCAAGTCCTATAAAACTGATTTCATTGTATGAAAACACAATTTCGATGTATATTTCCTAAATATAAGTGAAACCCTAAGTAAAACCCTCGTTAAAAATATGTTTAATATCTTAATAGGTTTCTATTTTCATCCAGAATTTTAAATAGGTTATTTTTTTTTTCGACATCATTTCAATTGAGTCATTATTTTTGTAAAATTGAATCAAATAGGACATTTCCGTCAAATTGAAATGACAAGGGTAGGCTGACACTGCCAACATACCCTTCTTAACAGCGTCATTTCAATTTGACGGAAAGTTCCTATTTGATTCAATTTTACAAAAATAAGAACTCAATTTAGATGCCAAAAAAGAAAGAGACCTGTTTGAAATTCAGAGTAAAAATAAGGACGTATTGAGACATTAAACCTTAAAAATATTATTTCAAGTTTACTATTATTTTAAGAAAAGGATAACGATGAAATTTTTTAATGATAAAACTAAATCGTATTTCTGGATATGATTTTGCTTTCTTTTTAATAAATATTAACATTGATATTTATATGTAAAGAGGTTTTTTTCTACGCTTTTTTTTTCAATTTTATTTTTTAAATAATCATTATGTTATATTAAAGTAATTATAATTTTAACTTTACTCTGTAAATAATGTTAATCTAAATTTAGTAATTTTATAAATTAAAATTTATTTTATCATTTTATCATTTTATCCTTTTGATAACTATTTCTTAAATTTAAATAGTTTTTTAATAATAAATATTATACAATCAATTTGTAGGAAGTTGGCTTAGAGAACTCATCCTATAAAAAGTCCTACCAAAATAACTTGAGAGCTCGATTAGAGACACTCAATAATTACTTTAATAATACTAATTATAAAAAAAACCTAATTCTCATAATATCTAACTAATTTGACTATTTTATTGTTTTTTATACAAAATAAAAATAATTATTAAAGAAAAAAAACCTCGTGCATGTAAGATGGATCGATGAATCGATTTGGCCTAGACGTCTAGGATAAATTGGATGGAGTGATTGGCCAAGATGGTCGTACTATTTTGATGATGATGCAGACATGCTAATGGAATGACTAATATGGCGTGATGGTTTGGTTGTCCAAGTTGGCCATGATGGACGGAATAATCGATCTTGCTTGGGTGTTTAGGATAAACTAGATAGACTAGCTAGTTAGGATGACTGGGTTAGCTTAATGATTATGTTGATGGGTTAGGTGAATGATCAAAATGGACTGGCTAACCGATCTTGCTCGAGTGTCTAGGATGGACTGATTGGGCACGACACCAATTACGCTTTTGAGGAACTTGGATGAAATTGAACATTTATATAATGGTCCTAGATTAGTAGTGATAAAATTGACAAACCATATTATAGGAGCAAAAATTATTATAGAAAATAAGATCAATTATGAAGTATATATACCATAAATGTCTATGTCTCCATCATAGTCACCATGATTTATTATATGCAATTACTCTTAAAAAATCATAAGGACAATCATTAGTATAAGTAGGATTATACTTATCATCTCCAGTTTTTAGCCATAAACAACTATATGTTACAATATTTAAAGTACAGAGCAAAGATAGACTCAAAATACTTACACATAACAACTATAAAAATCTTTTGGATTATACGACAGATACAATTTAAACTCAAAATATTAACACATTAGAAAAATCTTTTGAATTATACAACAAATACAATTTAAAGAAGTTTCCAAAACAATGACAAGTGAGTACCAAACCAAATTGTTTTATATGTATTCATTACCACATTTATCTCTAATTATTTGATATCAAATTTAGTTTACAACAACATTAACAAAAGACTTGGTCTGTTGGACTAAATTAACTATTATAATGAAAATACTATCTAAAAAATAAAAAAATTATAAAAATTATTTAAATTTACTTATATAATTATAATAATAATTTGTTTATTATTGTAAAAAAGAATAAACACACATGGATATATATGTATTTTGATTCGTAATTTCTAGACTAGTTTAGAATAAATTCAAAAGGAAAGATAGATTAGTTGATTCAATAACTCGTAAATTTATTTCCACATTAACGTAGTCATGCATCATACTATACTACATCATTTTTAAATAATTTATAATTAATTCCCTTTTAAAAATTCAACTAATTTATTATTTTATATTTATTTTACTGTTTTAATTTTTGTCTATTATTGTTTTTCTATCCTAACACAAGAAAAAATAGTTTTTTTACTGTTAAACAGCTTAGTAAAACCACACTTTAAAGCAACTTCAATGTTAGCTCATACATTTCTTCAAGGGCAATGGTATATTAACAGGTTCCATTCATTTGGCATATTTTTTTTATAATGGAAAGTAGAGAATATTTTTTTTTCCTTTCTTCAATAACAAAAAAAAAAAATGCTTCAAGCAACTGATATTTTGTTTAAGCATGGTAATTAATTTGTGTTTTTTAAAATTAATGAGATTTCATTTATTTACAAATATTTTTATTAGTTTTAATTCTCTTAATTTCTCCCGTCATTAATAATTGTATTCTTAAATTTTGTGTGGGCTATACATGTATAGTTACAGTAAGGTTCACAAAAATTAGATTTTTCAAAAGTCTAAGTCATTAATGTATTCGGTTGAATTGGAAAGTGACTCTAGGATATTTTTTTAAAGGAAAATGATTTATAGAAATATATATTATACATTAGTTTTTATATAAAATTAGCCACTCAAACGTATAGTATGATTCTTAAAAGAAATTAGCACAACAAGCGTATAGTTACATGCTAATTAAATGGAGTAAATTTTAAACTCAATTGTTTTCTTAAATAAATTATGAATAAATAAAAATAACGGTATAATATTCATTATCAATTTTTAAGTATAAGATAATTTATATATTCAAAACATTTACTTATATATATATATATATATATATATATATATATATATATATATATTATCATCAACAAATATTAGTTGTGGATATTTTGTAAATGGAAGAGTTGAACCTAAAATCTTTTCTATCATTCTTTCTAACTTTATTACTAAGAAAATCTTATAACTCAATTTATTATATGAAATATTTAATGAACATGTAACCAGAAAAAATATTGACATACTTTTTTTTAAGACAAATTAAAATATTATTATACTATTTCTTTTTAGTTTCGTCAATTTACACATTTTCATTGAAAAAAGTGTGTGGATGAACTTTTTAACACAAAATAACTATCATATCAAAGTTGGAAAATATTAGGTTATAATTTTTAAAATCTCATAATAGAAGAAAAATATAAGTGGACAAGCACATTTTTTTGTCCTACTTTAACTCTACTCACAACACATTAATCTACAAACACACAAATTCTGTTAACCCTTTCTTTTAAACTTGATATTTTAAGTCTTGGTGTAACAAATCATCTAGTTTTATCATAGTTTTTTATAGTTAAAATTTGAATGATTTTCAATTATATTTTATAGAGTAGTAGTAACAAACAATTCATTTTGTAGAATAGTGGTAGCCCCATGTTCTTAGGATCCCTCGCCATTCTACTCGGTCATGGGATTAAATGAGGTAGTTCTGATCTTAAAATCTACAGAGATTATTTAATCATGATATAAGTTAAGCTTGAAATATGTGGTATAGAGAAAGAAAAGTTGTGAAGTTGTGTATAGTTAAATTGTAATGTTTCATTTATGAGTTTACTACTTGTAAGACATTTAGATGTTCATGGTAATTGTTAAATGGTTAATCACATTATGAAATAGATAATGAACATTGATCAAAATATGAATGAAAACATGGCTAAAATGAAATCCTTAATTGGTCATTTAAATATTTTTTACCTGAGTCTATGTCACAAAATGAGCAACAACAATTGTATTGACCAATATTATTTTATGCAGAAAGATATTGTTGTAATATCTGTGCCTGATTTTGGAGGAGAGTGGAACCAAGAAGCACAAAGAGCTACTAACTATTCAACGGTGTTCACCCAAGCTCAAAAAAACAAAAAACATAAAAAAACCAAATGTAAATGTCTTGAAAATGAACGAGAGTTTGTTATTGCCAAACATGGTCAAGCTCCTTTTCATCATGCTTATGCTCAAGAAGATCTTATGGTGAGTTATAAAATTGTATGTGTTTCTTCAAATTTCAATGATTGTCACATAAATTATATGCATGTTGAATACATAAAAATCACTACATATAAATCATTGATTGTCAAAATTGACATACATCCAATAGATTAATTTAGCAAGTTACTATGAAAGTTTGTTTCAACATTTGTATTATCTTGATTTCATGTGTTTATATTTTCAATTTACGTTTGACATATTTGATATATATTGAAGTAGTACAATTTCTAATTCATTTGTGTTGATTACAACGATGCAGAAAAAGAAAAGGATCATCACCTACATAAATTGTTGTATTAGGCCTACAATCGTCACTCCATAATGTTCAAATCAACAACATTATACTAAACATTAGGGATCTAGATTTGTACAAAACATACGTAGACTTGTACAATACATACATAGATGAGATGAATTTTAAAACTCTCACAATCTTAGTAAGGGTTAATTATTGTAAATTATTTTATTGAAGTCATTTTCTTTTTTCTTTTTAGTTTTAAAGAATAAACAATGTACACTACGTGAATAAAAAATGTACATTATCTATTGCAATTAAGGAGTCCTTACTTGGGTCAAGATAAACTATCTTAAACCTTCTTGTTGAAGTTGATTTGCAAAGAAAATTTAACATTCTCGATTTCTTTTACTCATTTCATCAAGAGTCTTCTTTATTGTTCCTTTTGAATACATATTCATCATAAAATTGGTAATTAATTTTTGACTTAAGATTCAAAGCTATATATATTAATACAAATTCACAAATTACTATTAGAAGAAAAGTAAAATTAAGTTATATATGATAAGATTGTTGGATTATTCACTAGATTATTCCAGTGAACATATTATCATTACAAAATTTAAAATATTTAGATAATATGAGTCCCCAAAAGTCATTCAACAAATACAAAGTCTCACATTGTTTTTAATTCAAAGTTTTAAAATTATATACATATATAAAATTATTTTTTAATATATTTCTAATAAGTAGATTCGTGATTTTACTTCTAAAATTTTAATAAATGTACTTAAGTAAAAATGTCCCAATTAACATATATTTTGCTTTAAAAATAATTTGTTTTTTCTTACATTTAGCCATGAAACAAAATAATAATAATAAAAATTAAATATGTTTGTAGTTGTGTGAAATTAAAACTTATTAATGTCTAAAACTTTGTTAATTTTTTTTAACTCAATTAGGTTAGAAAGATTATTTTTATTTATTTTTTAAATTTAAAACCAAATTACATCAAAGTTTGAAATATAAACCAATTATAAGATTAAAAACTTATTTAAATTATGATAATAATAATAATAATAATAATAATAATAATAATAATTATTATTATTATTATTATTATTATAATAATCAGTATTTTTTAAATAAAATAAATCAAATTTAACTCCATATGGGATAGAATCATGAACCCATATGATAAGTTTGTCATTAAATAATTATTATGTTTTTTCAAAACACTTTTTATGTGTTTGTTAAAATTTTAAAATAATAAAATAAAAAATGGAAATTTTAGTTAGAATAAAAAGCTATTTAAAACTAATTCTATTAAAATAAGGTATTTTTTATTTTTTAAAACAACCTAAAAGATAATCACTAGATTATTTTATACTTAAACATCTGTTTAATCCCAAACAAACGGATCTATATCTATCAAATCTTATTTTTTAGTATATATCATTTGTAGTTGTACCTACCATTTACGAACATTTGATTAAAAAAACCAATCTATGAACCTTCAGAGACTAGTGAAAAAAAAAAACACCTCTCCTTTAAGACTCTTTAGATAAACATCAAAGAGAAAAGATCTTGGTTAAATAAAAAAAAAAAAGAAAACATGTTAAATACCTAATTCCAAAGACACTAAAACAACAAAAAAACATAAAAGGAAAAATAAACATAATTGTGCAAACATTTTGGATTTGTTAAATTTCTATGGTGCTATGAAGTTTTTGAAAAAAGAGAGTTAAAATGATGTTTTTATTATTATTTTTGTTAAAATTAACAAATTGATCCATTTTGAAGAAATTTAAAACTCTAATGATATACGCGAATAAACAAACTTAACTAATAAACTTTGCTGGTAATAATGGTGAAATAAAATAAAGAATTAAGTTTTTTTATTAAGATATTTAAAATTAATTTTTAACATTTTTAATGAGTTTTTATATGATTTTTAATTTTTAATATTGTAAGAAAATCACTTTTCTTCACAGAAGTTTTCCGAAGCTCAAAACTGCATTTTCCAGCAGCTATCCAAACAGGCTCCTCGTTGACAGAGATAGCAACTCCGACTCTCTCGAGAGTGTCTGGTCGGAACAGAGAATGCGATTCGTTACATCACAATTCCTTCACATTTTCTCTTTTACTTTCTTCACTTTCATTACCTCTTCACTTTCACAATCCAATCAGGTTCACTTCTATATCTTACTTTTCTTTTTTCATATTTTCATTTTTCGGTTTCTCTTTTTGCGTTGACAGAAGAGTTCGAACTTCGATTTTCAAGTGTTTCAACTATCTATAATCAGAAATTGAGCTTAGATTCTCATTTCCACTAGTTTCTTTGCTGAATTCGAGTTTTTCTTTTTCGAATGATTCAGTTTTGTGATGCTGGAACTGGATCGTCCAAGTTGTTGGTCAAAGGAGGCACGGTAGTGAACGCTCATCACCAACAGATTGCTGATGTTTACGTGGAAGATGGTGTAATTGTTGCAGTTAATCCTAACATCAGGGTATTTGATGAAACTCCCTTGGAGTAGCACTTCTTAATTTGCTGTTTTCTAATGATTGATTCGGTTCCATTCCCAGGTTGGAGACGACGTCACTGTCATAGATGCCTTCGGCAAATATGTCATGCCAGGTTTCAACCTATACAACTATAATTCATCTCCTGTTACTGTTAGATCAAGGACATGTTTGGATGCAAGCTAACACGTTTTCCAAAGTTTGTCTACTGGAAATATAATATTCTCTTCTAACAGAGAAGCTCTCAAAACTTGTTCTAGCTTATATCCAAACAGAATCAAAATTAGAATGCATGGACAGTGTAAATCTTTTTTTGTCCTTTATTCTTAACTCCAAATTCTAAGTCATTAGAGTCCATCTTAATTGTTTTATTTATTGGACCTCTGGAATGGTCTTTTGTTGAGTAGTTATTGAATCACCATACATGTCTAGAGTTGTAAAGCTCAATTGTAGGAGGAATTGCATTAATCAGTGATATGATAATATTAATATACATGAGTTGTTGATGACAACCAATTGCCATGTATGATAAGTTTGATGTTTTTTTAGTATAGAAGTAATTGGTGAGATGATTTATGAATTGGTTGACAGTGTAAAAGGTACATGAAAATTTATGATAGTCTCTATGAATGCTCCTTTTGTTAATTGATCAGGGGGCATTGATCCTCATACCCATCTAGAAATCGATGATGGTTTTACTACAGCGGTTGACGACTTCTTCAGTGGTCAGGCTGCAGCATTGGCTGGTGGGACAACAATGCACATTGACTTCGTAATACCACTGAATGGGAGTTTGACAGCTGGTTTTGAGGACTATGAAAAAAAGGCAAAGAAGTCTTGCATGGATTATGGTTTTCATATGGTTATTACCAAATGGGACGAAACTGTTTCGAGAGAAATGGAGCTCATGGTCAAGGAAAAAGGTCGTGATTTATTATTCCTTGCTTCGTTATAATAATTTGGTTGATTAGGTGGTAGTAATAGTAACCATTTGGGTGAGGGATGAAGAATTTATTCCCGGAAGTATGAATTTGTTTTATAATTGCAGGTATAAACTCTTTCAAGTTTTTCATGGCATACAAAGGAATTGTTATGGTCAATGATGAGCTTCTTCTGGAAGGATTTAAAAAATGCAAGTCTCTTGGTGCCTTAGCCATGGTCCACGCGGAAAATGGAGATGCTGTGTATGAAGGGCAAGAGAAAATGATAGAGCTTGGAATAACTGGTCCGGAAGGGCATGCTCTTTCAAGGCCTTCAGTGGTAAATTCTAAGATTTGTTTTTTCATGATGAATAATGAATTTACTGTGTAATGGAATGCTAATATTGGCATGCCCTGTTTCATTATCTTCTTCATTGTCCAACCAAACTATAATGTACAATTTTCATGCTGGTGTCCAAATTTGGCATACTTATGATAACCACTGTAGTTTGGCATTTGTTGTTTTCCGTTCTCATCTGTTTTCATCAACATTTAGTTGGTAGTTAATTATATTGATTACCTGTTGTTTTTTTTCCCATATTTCAATATTGATCATACAGAACATTCGCCTATTGGACTTTATATAGGTGGAAGGAGAGGCAACCGGTCGTGCCATTCGTTTAGCAGATTTTGTGAACACTCCTCTATATGTAGTTCATGTAATGAGCATTGATGCAATGGAAGAAATTGCAAAAGCCCGGAAATCAGGTTCTTCAATCCTTTTATTGCTAGTCTCAATTTTTATTCATGTATTAGGAGAGTAGTAGATTATTATTTTGGGGAGAAATGCAAAAAGAAAATATATTTAACTTGAACTGATAGCTTCGATAAATTGGCTAACTTGATAACCATTTATAACTAGTTTAGTTTTTTCTAAGTATCTTCTGTAGTCATTAAACGAGCTTCCTAAGTAAAATTCCATTTCTGATATAGAGAGACTGGATAGTTTCCTGCCTTTTTACCCCTATTTCTTTGTTTCGTACTTTTCTGATTTGGAGGAGTACTTATCCTCTCCTAGGTGAACTTTCTGTCTCTTCATTCAATTCTGAAAAAAGAGTTTTCTGATGAATGGTCACGATGAAGATGAACAAAAGGATCTTTCTATGTCTCTGGATGACATCTCAAGTTTTTCTGTTCCCCGATAACATAGTTTTATGCAATAGTAAGATCAACTGTTTGTTATTGTGCTGAAGGACAAAAGGTAATCGGAGAACCTATTGCCTCTGGGTTAGCCCTTGATGAGTCTTGGCTTTGGCATCCAGACTTTGAGATTGCAGCAAAGCAAGTGCCTTCACTTGTTTCAATGTCTTGTTTACTGCTTTCTTACATTGCTTTGAATTTTAAGAACATAAGCCTTATCCATTCTCACGTTTCAGATACGTGATGAGCCCCCCCATTAGGAAAAGAGGACATGATAAGGCTCTTCAAGCTGCTCTTTCAACAGGAATTTTGCAGGTTTCACATAATGATTCAGGCTTAGGTTCAATAACCATTTAAAGATAATTAGGACAGTATTGGCTACAAAATGCATCCTATCATATTCATTATTCCTGATCTATGTATTATATATGCCCTGAACTCAGTTATGTGCTCTTTTACTACGATGCTTTTTGACCAAAGGTTACCTTTTACAAATTTGCAGCTGGTAGGAACTGATCATTGTGCCTTTAACTCCACTCAAAAAGCTCGTGGAATTGATGACTTCCGGAAAATTCCTAACGGTGTCAATGGTAATCACAACAAAGTCCTGGATGTTTGTGGCCTAAATACATTGATGCTCATTTGAAATGGTTCCTTACTAATATACATTGCAACCAAAATCTGTAGGTATTGAAGAAAGAATGCATTTGGTATGGGACATCATGGTGGTAAGACATCAACTACGCCTGTTTAGCATCCTCTTTTTATTAGGTTGGAGTAAAATGGTGGCGAGGTTAAGCTCTTAACTTGAACTTATGGCTTATGAATCTCACAGGAGTCTGGCCAAATAACCCCCTCTGATTATGTCCGTTTAACAAGCACAGAATGGTATATTTTCAGTCAAAGTGCATATTAGCTTCCAGTTCTTGGGAAGCAGTTTGGTAAAGAGGCCAAAAGCTAAAATAATTACTGATATTTTTTCTATGATCATTTTAGCGCTCGAATCTTCAACATATATCCAAAGAAAGGAGCTATTCTGCCGGGATCTGATGCAGATATTATCATCCTCAATCCAAATTCAAGCTTTGAGATAAGTGCAAAGTCCCACCACTCTAGACTGGACACAAATGTGTACGAGGGAAGGACAGGAAAGGTACTGGTTTAACTATAAACAGGACCATATAAGGATTAAATTTAGTGAACTGAGTGCAACATCAATCCTTTTGGCAGGGAAAAATTGAAGTGACTATTGCAGGAGGAAGAGTTGTTTGGGAAAATGATGAACTAAAGGTTACTCCTGGTAGTGGGAGATACATCCAAATGCCACCCTTTAGTTATCTGTTTGATGGACTGGACAAGAAGGATGCCATTTATCTGAATTCCCTTCAAGCCCCAGTAAAGCGAGCCAAAGCCAGCAGCTAAAAAGCATCTGAGATCCTTTTCTAGTCAAATTCCAACATTTTACCGCGTGAAAGAACAATGTTGATTGTTGCTAATCCTTTGTTGTTTAATGTGGTACTTAAATCTTAAGATTCTCCTAATGGATTAGTATTTAGCATTTTGTGCAAATAAAGAAAAATATGTATGTTGTAATAAATGTATTTCACGCCACCTTTTCCACTAATGTACTTAAAATTGCAGATACTGTGTCAATAGCGATTGGAGAAAATGGAGACAATGGTTATAGCCATAGCCATCAGAATGCAAATGGAGGGTCTGAAAGTAAAACCTTTTTCACCGCACAGGTTTCTTTACAATATACATTTTTAATTGATAATTAAAATAAGGGTTAAATATGTTTTTGGTCCCTTAACGTTTAGTGAAAATTGGAATTAGTCTCTTTTTAAAACTTTGGCCTAATTTAGTCCCTAAACTTTATAAATGTGTGAATTTAGTCCTTTTAACCAAGTTTTGTTAACTTAATTTGATGTTTCAAGTGCGTTTCATGATAGCATTTGAGTTGTTTATACGGTTTGACACATTTTTGCTTCAATGTTAACTGAGAAATGTGTTTGAAACATCAAATAAAGTTAACAAATTTTGGTTAAAAGGATTAAATTTACACATTTCTAAAGTTTGGGGACTAAATTAGTCCAAAGTTTTGAAGATGAACTAATTCCAATTTTCAGTGAAAAGTTAAGGGATCAAAAACATATTTAACCCTTAAAATAATGATGTTATGTGTGTGTTTGTGTTTCAACAGTATAACACACTATAAATTCTTCACATCATTTTTTCACTAATCATTATTTTTATTTTTATTTTCTTTTATATAAATTATTTTCTATTAATCATGACACGTAAGCAATCAATAACCATTTGATTAAGGAAAATCATCCTGATAATCCAAATTAGACACTAACAAACTCAACCAACAACAATTCAATTTTAACCAAGTTCAAGAAAGGCAGAAAACATCTATGCTAAAATAGTATAAATAGGACATGTCTCACATAGAAGAGTTAAATTGACTTTTAAAGCATTTATGATCATCACAAAACACTACATAGCTTGATCCTTGCTGAAAAAAGGATAAAGACTAAGAAGGAAGATCCATTGAAAGAGATTATATTATCCAAATAAAAACAATTTACTACTAATATTATTATTAATTTTATTTTCTTAAAAGACACCTAGTTATTCAGTAGTTAATATTAATGTTATTTAAAACACATTTTCTGATTAAAAATTTATTTTGTTATTATGTAATATTATATAATTATTTATCTTTAATTTTTAATTTAATTGTTTTTAAAATTTATTTCACCACCAAAAATAATTAAAACTAATAATTTAAGTTAAAATAATTCATAATATATTATTTAACAAATAATCAAAGATAAAAGTTAACAAATAAAAAATATATATGACAGACCATAAAAATTAAAATTATCTATTTTATAAATGTGTTTTTACAACACTTTATATGATGCATATCAATGCGGATAGAATATATATCGTATAAATTTTAAAAACCATAATAGCAAGGAGTGAGTAATCCGTGGAGAATATTAGGATTGAAAAGAAGAGGGAAATAGCAGCGCTGGAAGTGTGACTAAAAGCAGCGGTGCGTTAACACTTCGCCGCCACCTGAGATGGATCCGCCATTGTTATTAGGGTTCGAACAAGTAGCCAACGTGGTTGCAGAATCGCCGTCGTCTTCATCAAGCGCACGAAGATTAGTGCCTTGGTTAAATTGGGACGAGTGGCTCTTCGTCAAACGCGCTCTCTTCTCCAATTCTCCTCACTCTGTTTCATCAGCTCTCAAACGAGTAAGTTTCTCAATTTCCTTCTCATAAGACGGTGCAACTGTAAACCTAACCGCGTTTTCTTTTCTGCGTTTCAGATATCCACATGGCGAAGTCGAGGTTCTTTGCCGGTTTTAATCGAAGTCACTGCTTCCATAATCGAAATTCAACTCAAAGACTCCTATTTCAGGTAACCTTGACTCCTCTCCTCTTGTACCTCTTATTAACATTTTCCTTTTCAAATTAGAAAAATAATATATATGCATAATACATTAGGTATATGTTAAACTTTAAGCAACTTTGTTTGATTTAATTGTAGGCAGGATCAATTGAATGAAGCTTCTCTTTCAGAGGAGATGCTTTCTATGCTGTATTGCATGGCGATCATGAGGTTTGCTTACTCTGCCTTTCTTTTTTATGTTTCTTTTTGCCATTGATAGTCACATTTTGAAAACTTTTCCTTGTTAAGTATAATGGTGTTTTTCTTTTGAAGGCTTGTGAATTGTGCTGTTGAGAAGACGCGCAAGAAAGAAGTGGCATCGATTGCAGTGGCAGCTGATGCAATTGGTATTCCGCGCATGCTGATTGATATTCGACATGGTGAACGAGTCTCCTCCTGCCCTTGTTAATTATTGTTTTTGTCTTGCTGATAGAATGGGACATGATCTTCATACTGGTCAAATGTCAAAAAACTTCACATCATTGTTTCTTTCATTTCATTATGGGCGGCCATGCCTTTTTTCTTATTTATTGCTGTAATTGCAGAGGGATCACACCGTGAACTTCCATCACTTAAGATTGTTCGTAGTGCTTCTGTCAAGGTCTGTACAGTTCATTTCAGTTTGATTGATTATCTGTCTCTCAACAATCTATAGGCTATTTTGTAATTAAATTCTTAACACGTGGGTGTAGTCCATGGTTGGGGTTAAATTGTTGGCATTCAGAAAAGGACTGGACTGAATTTTCTTTCTCAATGTCTTTGTGTAACTGTACTATAATAGTTTTAATATATGAAAGAAAGTATTGTTGCTCTTGTAATGGTATCAAAAGACTGAGTGCATGCATGTATTCACTGAAATATATGCTATATTTGCAATGGACTAAGTTATTATTTTCTGTTTCTAATAACTGCTTGATTGCTTTCACACATTAATTTTTTCCTCCTCTGTACATTTCTTTTACATTGTTTATTGTTTAATTATATAGCATTACGATGATTCAATTCAAATGATAACCAGAACCATTTGTTATCCAAGTTATACTCTATACTCTAAACTCAGATAATGTCACAGGACCTTGGTAAAATCTACTTTTAGACTTTACATGACTGTAAGTAAGACACTAGTTAATTATTCTATCACTTTCTATGTGCCAGCTTGGCGTTGTCATGTCAGAAAGTGATATTTGAAATCTACTTTGTGGTTTGTTGTTATCACCATCTTCAGAATAATGCACACTTCTTTTTTACATTTTAAAATTGAATTTTAATATATCCATGATTGAATAGTTTTATCTTACTTCAGTGTGGACAATTTCTTCCCATATTCTTAACATGTATGTTTATCTCCAAACTCATCTAATGTTTGGTAATAATTTCAGGCACTTGATTGGTTAAAATCTTATTATTGGGAGCCTCAGAGCAAAGCAATTCCTTTTCAAGGTGAAGGAATAACAGAAGTCAAGAAAGAAATTAAGTCTAAGATTCGTGAATTAGCTATCTTCTTGAAAGTCAATGGGAGTGTCCAGTCTAGTTCTTCACAGCTAAAGGGAAAACGTCCGTAAGCAATTTTCATTTTCATCATATTTTGACTTTAGTCATTGTCTTGCACTTGTTTATTTGAAGTCAAATATCTTCAATTCTATGTGGAATGAGAGGTATTATTTAGGTTGAAACTTCTGTTTTCCTATTTTCTGTTTCATTATAGTGGATAAAACTTGTGCACGTGGGAAAGTATGTGATTTAATTTTGAAAGCCCAATACAAAAATTTGATGGTTGGAAGTCCTTTGCTCCATTATTTTGTGGATCGTGTATTCTGTGTTTAGGATGCATGATATAAACCTTTTGGATCTAGTTTATTTTTTCTTGGTAATCTAGTGTTTTTCCATCTTGGTCACTGATATTCCAATTCCTCTAGCATCAGAAATAATAAATATTGTAAGAGTAATTAAAGAAACAATAATGTCATTGTTGCTTTCTATTTCATTTTCAGAATGTGATATACTTTCCATGTAGTTTGTGATTGTATTGTACTTTTTGTTTGTATATTGTATAACCAAATTTTATCTAACCCCCTCCCCATGCGTGAAAAAGATTAAAGTGGAAACCTGTATACCAATTTAATTTTATACTCATGGCTTGTTTTATTTTTTCCCATTCACTTGCTTTAACTTGAGGTCCGTACTTAATTTAAATATAAAGAATAAATTTTTGTAGTATAATGGTAAGGGTAACACAGGTCAAGGAATTTTTATTATTGGATGTAAAGTTCATGGTGTAGTATTGTTTTTAGATTGCATACAAGATATATTTATAGATGTAGTTTACTACTAGCTGTTATAAGAACTGACAGCTGCACAAAGAAAATAAGAAGCTGTACAAGTTAACTATAGTGTTTGTACTAACAATAACAGTAACATGACATATTTTTCCTCCAGTAATATCTTTTGAAGAGCAACTCCTATGATAACTTTTTTACAAGCTCGTTGCTTTTTAAAAGCAAGTCCTCATTTTTCTATTATATTATATCAATTTAGTTCTAGCTTGTATAGATGTGTCCAACGTACGAAGTAGGGTTATTATGCTTGTCTGCGGAACCCTATAAACATCTACTTCTTGATACAGTTTCTTTTGGAAATTATGGATTTTTGCTCACATTAAAGTGAAACATTTCATTTTTTGCTTCATATGCTTACCACCTTGTGATAATATTTTATTTATTTCATGGCAAGTATTTTGTCTATAGTCAGCTGTTGTTGGGGTAGATTTTTTGTTTTAAAGCATGTACTTGCCATTTTTTTGTGTCTAGAAAATTCTGACGTCTTGTGTATTTTCTCTTTTAAAGGGGTCAAACAGGGTGAATTGCTTTTTGGGCGAAATAAACTATTGTCTCTTATGATTGGGAAGAGTAAACCTTCACGAACTGAAGGTATTATATTGTTCAAATTTCTTAATCCAATAAAACTTATTTGTTGTCTTTGTGTGTGTAAAAGGAGAATGGGTTGCAGAGGGATATAGGACAAGACATACTTTAAAATTGTGTCTGAAGACCATGTAACTAAAAAAAATGGAAAAGAAAGGATGCAACACCATTTGTTTCTACTTAACCTCTTTTACAGGATACTGTTGTTTTCTTGGTCTCTTTCTGGTGTTTAAATCACATCTTGATTTTTGAGAGTTCCTTAGTTTATTATGCTAAGAGATTGGTTTTCTGTTTTTGAGTGGGTGTTCTTTCCTTCTTTATCGTGGTTGTTCTGTTTTAGGAGGATTCCTGACCATCTCATCTTTTTTTCTTTCATAAGTAACTCAAGTGTTGGATTTCCTTGAAGCTGATCGATCAAATAGATGAGATTCTTAATATATAATATGATATATTGGGTATTCTTATCTTACTCTGATAAATAAGTGATACTGAACTAATTTGCTGTAGAGTAACTTTAGTTTTCATTATTGTTTCAGGGTATCCATGACCTAATTACTTGTGAATTGCAATGCTTTCAGGATCTAAGAAGCAGATCAAGAAGATCTTGAAATATATTCTTCAATTATATTCCTCCTTTTCTTTAGAGATTGTTTCTGTGTTGTTGGAGTATCTTTTTAAAGCTTTAAGTTCCTCAGAGTTGGAAGAGAAGGCAGACGATGTTTCTATTGGTCCAACTACAGAGAAGGTTTTGGCTGATTGGAAGCTTGTCATACTTAAACTGTGCAATAAGGAACCAGAATTACTTCTGAATCTTCTTAAGGAAGTCCTTGATATGATCGAGACTCGGGAAGGTATAAAGCACGAAGGTTGGTTGCATTTTTTCCTTGTAAAGCACCCCTTTTCATTATGTAGAGTTTCTGGTTGAAGTTTAATATCTGTTTGTTTTGGGGTACTTGGGATGTATCTTTCCTGTGTGCTTTTCTTCTTTGATGTCATGTTCAGTTACTTATTAAATGCCATATACATTCTAGGGCTTTTGCAATGTACTACTGATAGAAATGCTTTTTTTATTGGATTCCCTTAGGTATAGCTTCCGCCTTAAGTCCACAAGAAGTCAGATATTGAGTCAATTTTTTTTTGTCCATTTTTTTTTGGGTGTCTGTTCTCTTACTTAGCACTTGACTTTAGCTTGCTTAGTTTCTTCAATATTGATCTCAAATCGTGCCATTTTTTTTAAAACTTTGGTAGATAACCCAAATATGGAGATTTTACAATCAAGGACAGAGTTTCGGCTTTCTTCTTTGTTTGCATGGCTTGTTGGAATTCTCAGTAGAGTTCCTTCTGCAGCAGCAAATGTGCCAAAAGGAGTTTTCCTTGGACTTGTTCATAGATGTCTTCTAATATCACAATTAATCAACAAGCAGCTCATGGATTCAGCAGTTCAGCTCACAGAACTGATGGATGACAACTACTTGATGGAGAAAGTTAAAAGTTTCTCTCACATTAGTTTGTGGAATTTAGAGCAAGCAGATGATCAAAGCTCTTTATTAACTTCAAATAACATTTTCCAATTGGACGAATCTATACATGAAGCAGCTAAACAGCTAGAGTTATTTAAGCATCAGGTTACGAAAAATAAAACCCCAAAAGCGTTGGATTGTGACACTAAAAAATCACAGACATGGACTCTAGCAAAATCATGGAACCCATGTCCTATTGGAATGTTGCCCCGTGCTGTTGGGTCATCCGGCCGTCTTCCCGTTCTTGACATTATCAACAATGAAAAACAGAATCAAGTATCATCTGGTTGTCTTCCCGTTGTTGACATTATTGACAATGAAGAACAAGATCTAATATGGGAAAAGGAAGAGAATTGGAAATTGACCCCACAAGGTGCAAAGAGAGATGCCACAATAGACCTTCTGCAACTTGATAATTCAACTGTTAAGAAGATGAGAAAGACCGAAGAATTTGGTGAATTAAACAATGAATTACCACTGCAAGGGGGTAAAGGATATCTCATAGTAGGCGGAGTTTGGAAGAAACTTACAGACGAGCTCCTAGTCATTGATTCTTCCATTAAGATTTTAGTTTAATTTATATTTACTGCTTAGTTCTTAGCAAGATTGAATTCATGATATGTTGGTTATTTGTATCCTCATTTATTTGTTTTATTTTAAAAGGTATGCCTGAAATATGCAATTTCATGAACATAAGAGAATCATCATGTAGCTTAATTACCTGAACAACATTCATGCATACAATAGGAATTTCGGTCTACATGCTTTTTCCCTTTGCTCCGTTTTCAATATTTGCTAAGTGCATCTTCAATCGGTTGCAGTTGGACGCCAATGCTGTATCCTGGTAGAGAAAAGTTCAGCAGGGGCGACCTGAGAACACATGAGCCAAATATTCTGAATATGTTTCATGTGTTCTCAAGACGACCCTGCAGAACCTCTCTACCTCGATATATTTTTGCGAATATTTGCGAAACATCTTTACCTTAAACTCAATGTAATGGGTTTATCCAATTTCATTGAATGAAATATATAGCCGTAAGTTATCCTGGTACTGCTAGGTTTGAATGTACTACACCGAAGTACTTCTCACAAAAAAGATTAAGGGCTTGTGTTAGAGTACAATGTTGTACTACTCGTTTTCACACACATAGCTCAAACGCGTTGTAGTACTACAACTTCCCTTTCCCCACACGTCAATACCAAAGACTATTATAAGTTGTTTTTTACATTACAGAGGTTTGATAACCGATATTGAACTCAATGTGTAGATTTTAATTTCTGATTTGCCCACAATGTCGTGAATTTGGACGTGATTAGATGCACATGAATGTAATTTTACCTTTCATAAAGTTAGGGTTTGTATTAATGGGAACCCACAAGTTTATCATATATTATATTATACAGATATTCTAAACGTAGATAGAACATCAAATAGAAAAATATTTAAAATTATAAACGATATATAGAAAGTGCATTCAGGTATAATTAAAGAGCTATACTAGAGGAAAACATGCGTCGTCTTTTAATAGATAATTGATTAAAATTAGGTCATTTTTAAGATAATGTTATCTATTTTAATGTAAAAGAGTGCATCAATTAATCTGAGAACAATAGTTAAAAATTGCGAAATGGAAAACAAATTTGATGTCAAAAAGAGACAAATATAATTATTTAAGTGGATATGTACATGTGATTTAAACGGAAAAAACAAGATGAAAATAAAATGTCGAAAATAAAAAATAATTTAATTTTTTTAAAATTATATAAAGAAAGGCGGTAAAATATATCTAAGTATTTTTAATGAGTCGTTACATGAATCCTTACCAATTAAAAATAATATTTTAATGCAAAACTTAAGATTTTCTTAAAATTGAAAGAAAGAAAAAAAACTCTCTTCAACTTAAGCAAATTTATGTTTGCGGAATTCAATCAAAATATTATTTGAAAAAATTAAAATATTTATGAAAAATATTCTTCAACACCTCAACTTTTTATCATTTCGCACTAAACTTATTTATTTTTTTCTCTTTTCTTTTTTTAAAAAAATTACAAAACTTTTTATTTTTGTGACCATTTTATTATTATATGTTATCTCAAATAAATGTAAAAGTGTGTCATGATATCATTTCTTAATATTTATATCAGTCTTGATACATGAGGGTGGATAAGGAAGAATATATATATATATATAAAAAAGTCAATATTTAATCATAATACTTAACCTTCGTTTCTATTAATTGTCATCACTTTTTTCTTTAATATGTTTGGAAAAGTTAGTGAAAAAAAGAAAAAAAGAAAAGGAGTCAAATGTTTTATGTGTACTCTCGAAACGGTGTAGCCCAAAAGAACAGAATAAAAAATCGTTGGCATGGGAGCAAAATTCGAACAATCGATAATAACGAGGAATTAAAATGGCATGCATACTTTCCATTGCAGAAATGCATTACTGCACCACTTTGACTGTCACGAGGAAAAAACAAAAAACAAAAGGGCAATTGGTAAAGATTAGAGAACAAAATGTATGCATGCAGACATGGAAGAGAGTGAAAGGTTGGTTGGAAAAAAAGCCTATGAAATTGCCCTTTCCATTCACTTTTAAATACACGACCATGGTTCATTTTTTCTAATGCTTTGTTCTCTGCACACTGCTTGACCTAAATTGTTGTCTTTCCTAGGCAGAAAGACACACCATTCACCTCTCTCTCTCTCTCTCTCTCTCTCTCTCCACTAACCATCACTTTTTCACCTTTTCTATGCCCTCTCTAAATAACAAAGTTCTTCAGAGAAAAAAGAGAAAGGAAAACTGTTACTTCCTGTGCTGATCACTGCTTCTGACAATTCCTTGTTCATATTCTAAAACAGAACAACTTTCAATAAACAACAGTAACATTTTAAACTCACCTTAATCTCAGTTCCATCTTGTTTTTCTCACAACACCATTTATCACCACGTTTACATGAACTCTGCAAAAAAGAAAGTTTTAAATACGGGACCCTTGATAATGGAAAAGAGAGAGATACATAGTGTAAACGTAACCACACTCGAGAGGCAAATGCATGAGGGGTAATGATGCAAAAATCCAAGTAATAGGAGCGATTACTTTACATATAAATGCTTGATAGACTAAAGCTTCCTACCATTGTCCTCCGCATGTGAATTTTCATCATTTGCCTGAGATGTGGTGCTGAATTCTTCATCCACTGATGAGCCACTCCATAGAAGCAACCACATATCACTTTATTAAGGTAGATACATCAACTCACAGCCCTCCCACTAAGATTTTCTTTTCAAAAGGGAAAAAAAAAATTAATATCGTTCCACTATCAGTATAACTTGATATGATCATTTTTCATTCCATCTTCTGTCATCTGCACATCTTAGAGAATGTTTACCTTATTAACTTCACCAGAAAAAGAAAATGACTTTTTGACAAGATATTCAAAATTTCATCATATCAAAGTGTGTCTGTGTGTGTATCAAAGTCTCTTAACTACTGTAAATTACTGCTGGTCTTCATTCTTCTAGTACTAGTTCTGAAGTTTATTGCAACAGAGAAAAAAAATAGACATGATTAAGTTTCTCAGAATAGATTTGTATAACATCTCTTAATCATGATATAGTTTTTATTTTGTTTAGTTTAATTGAAGGTTTGAAATAGTAATAAAGTAAGTTCAGTAGTTAACTATGCATGTGTATACAAATACTACACTGATGCAACCAAATCTGGACAAAAGCATATTTTGGGGCAAATAAGGTTTTTTATGCATCAAGTTCATGGTTCTAGCTATCTTCCACTTTTTCTTTGTAAGGTTGTTTATCCTCTCCATTAAAGGTACACTTGTGGGTGCACGTTGTCAGATTTCAATTTTTCACTATACATAATAAAATTACTTTGTTTGAACTGCAACACTCGCTTCAATAATCTTCACCAAAGAATTAGTGTTTAACTTTCGGTTTAGAGATATTTTCAGAAGCATAAAAGAAAGTTGGATGGTTGGTTTTCAAAACACTTCAACTTTCAAAGAACTCTCTCTCTCACACACACACATATTATAAAGAGGCACAGTTTCTGTTCTTCAAATTTCAAGAGTGCAATCATGGAATTTAATTAACCTGGGTGTTAACTTTTACAAAACCTCTAAGCTTTCAAACCTTCCCTTTTTGTTAATTAATCCAATAATAGTGACTTTTGGAGGCATCTTCTGTATATTAATTTAGTTGCAACATGCTGATATTCACATGTTATGCATTTAGATTTGTGCATGATACATAAAAGACAAAACCCTCTCTCTCTTTCTCTTTAAAAAGGCATGCAGTGGGTCACATGGATGGAGATGGATCATGTGATGCAACAACATACATTGCCCACTTCTACTGGAAACTGTGGGTGTACGTTGGTAACATTAATTTGTAATATTATTAGAATCTTCTCCTTATTGAAACATTATTTGAAACTTTCAGATTCTTAGCAGTGATGCAGGGTATTTTAGAGGCTTCCTAACTACACATTGACCACCAAACAGTACCAAAAAATTCAAGATTCAAAAGCATGCTTACAGGACTTAATTTCAACACATACATTTTCAAAGTAATAAAAGTGAGAAAGAAGAGAAGAATGTGGAAAGAAAGAAAGAAAGTAGAAAGAGAGTGATATGAATGTGACCTCTCCAACAATGGAATCTAGAGCTAGAAGGTTGTGCACAAGATCATTTTCTTCCTTCTCTCATGCATATGTGATTAGAGGCAGCAGCATTGAAAATTGAAATATATGTACATACCTTATCTAGTCAAATGACAGAAGATTCACTCATAATAATTGTGCAGTGTATATATAAATACATTATTCCATGATTGATGAGTAGAAGGAGCTACTTCTGTATGTGTAGGTCACGGGTGTGCTTTGGATTGTACAAAAATGAATAAAGGTCAGAATGTTCTACCTTGAAAACTAGGTACAAAGCACTTTGAGACTTACAATTATATAATAACCTCATTTTCTATCATGTTCTATAGTTATGTACAAGAGGCAAAGTTTGACGTATAGCTGTAGTGGGAAAAGATTTAAAATGGTGACCCTCGTGATCACAACCCAACAGTGATCCCCACAAATATCCCTATGAAATAAGAAAAAGGTATTTCTTCAGAAAATAAAGGGTGGGATGGATATGATAGCTGAGAAAAAGGGAAATTACAACCACATAATTCTTCAACAGTGTTTATCTTTTCTGGTTTCTGAGACACTTTTCTCATGCTGGAAATCAAAAAGTCATGATTTGGGTGATCTAAGAAAGTTTCTATCCCATCAATCCTTATTAGTACTTTATTTGAATGAGATTGTTGTGAGATTAACCTGTCATAGCTTCTGTGTAAACGATAACCTTGAATTATTGTTATAGATAAGAATATCTGATGGTGATGATAAATAAAGAATAGTGCTATATATGCATAAAGATAGTGCATTTAACTTTTAGTATTTGAAGCAGAACTTTTATCCTTTATTTCCACAACTAATGTGGAGTGATGTGTTCCAAAGTTCAGTAATTGATCACTTGAAAGAATCATTCGTTATTCAAAAACAAAAGGGTGGATGGAAATTGTACAAAGGTATCATTCAAGGGAACTTATCTGATTAAAATTTAATACAGAAAAAACCAGTCTAATTAAGAAATGGCTTCTGTGTTACACATTCAAAAAGCTTGAGAAGAGTTGAGAATATCTCCTCTTTTATTGGACAAAAAAATATACAGCACAGCAGGCTTTGGTTCTAGTCTCCAAGTAAAGACGAGGGTGGAGGAGAGGGAGGGACCAACAAATTGAACAACTTCTGACATTGATATAATAGTGGGCCAATGAATATACATAAAAGTAAGCATATTTTCTTTTTAATTTGGAGGACTATCACAACCTTCCAAGTTTCAGTTCCACACAATAGTGTGTGTCACCCAGACAAAAATACTTAAAATATCACCTTCCAATTTTAATTATTATTCTAGGAATTTGCGAAGGACATGAGATCTTTGTATCCACAGAAAAAAAATCACTGTATTATGCAGCCTTCAAACTTTTTTAACTTCAAACTCAAAAGAACTGATCTTGCAACCCATCTCAGTAGTACATTTTAAGTTTTAATTAATATGCCCTCATGCACCTTCTCTCCAAATTTTGGAGAATATTGTATGCATATACATATATATATATATATCCCATTGGTATCAGTCCAAAATAAAAATAGAAAGTAGCTCACATCTCTAGAAGCATCACAACCCACCACCACTGCATCCCAGAGAACAATCAATAGCTAATTAATAGCTCATTGGATCTTATTATAGCTTATCCTAGAAAAATACATTGTTTTTACTGACATGGTCATATGCTTCTTAAAGTTTGTAAACTAACTACACACATGATAGAGGGGGGGTCGGACAAAGAATAGTTATTTAAGTAAATATGTCATATGTTTCTGTTTCAGAGTTGTAAAACTATGAGTAATGATACTTGCATATGTGCATAGTGTACACTTTCTTAGCATCACATAGTGTTATTTATTATACTTTTTCTTCTGTATCTGTTAATCTCTCTTTAGGGTCTAATAGCATAGCACATAAGTATGCATGCATCATTTTTCAAAATATAATGTGAGAGAGAGTGAATGAGGTTCTTTAAAACTTGGTGGTGTGGTAAAAGTGAATGAAGAGGAGAGCTCCAAAGCATAGTATTGGAAGCAGCAGCACTCTTTGGTTCAGTGATGGCTTTCACACTAGACAGGTGTGAAGACAGCATGGTATTCACCATGGATTCTCAGAAGTCTGTGCCTGCTCCCTTTCTGACAAAAACATACCAACTTGTTGATGACCCTCTCACTGACCACATTGTGTCTTGGGGTGATGATGAAACCACGTTTGTTGTGAGAAGGCCCCCAGAGTTTGCTAGAGATCTTCTTCCAAACTATTTCAAGCACAACAACTTCTCAAGCTTTGTTAGACAGCTAAATACCTATGTGAGAATAATGTCTTCTGTATATGCACAACTTCTTTGTTCTCTATATATCCTTCACCATTGCTTTTGTGCTATCTTCTGATAAATTAAGATTTCCTGCAAGACAATTTTTCACCCCTATTGAGTTAGATTTCTCCATCTTCATTTCTTGACAAAGTTTCTTATTCAGAAGAGTAGAGAAATGGAATCTTCTGTAGTATAAAACCTTAAAAGTACAATGGTCTTGTCTCCATATTTTTGCCTTAACAAGGCTAAGTTATGATTGCCTAGCTACACAAGCTTCATGATTGACTTATGCTTGTAAAACTGCACATATATATCTATATCTATATCTATATATATAGCTTTCCTCTTTTTGCAGGGTTTCAAGAAGGTAGCTGCTGATAGGTGGGAGTTTGCAAATGAATACTTCAGAAAAGGATCTAAGCACCTTCTATGTGAAATCCACAGGAGGAAAACCCCTCACCCTTATCAACAACATTACCATATGCATGACCAACCACCACAGCTTCTTCAGCCAGATGAGAATCTGTGTTGGATTGATACTCCTCCATTACCATCTCCTAAGGCAGGCAATGATATCTTAACAGCACTTTCTGAGGACAACCAGAGACTGAGAAGAAAGAACTTCATGCTGTTATCAGAACTGACTCACATGAAGAATCTATACAATGATATCATATATTTCATCCAAAACCATGTAAGTCCTGCTTCCTATGAACAGAGAAGCAGCAGTGCTATTCTGAAGCTGGTAGAATTGGAATCATCACCTCAGTCTCCAAATTTGATCAGAGCAGCTAAGAGCCATATCATGGAGAAGTCTTTGGTAAGTTCCAGTGATGAGGCTAATGGTTCTGTGAAGCTCTTTGGGGTTCCTCTCTGTGGCAAAAAGAGATTGCACCCAGGTAACCTTCATCAACAAGAATAGTATGCACTTCTCAGTCAGAACTTCTTCACATTATGTTTATCAGCTTTTATTGAACAACTCTCACTGATTTTGCTGACATTTGAAGAGAAGCATGTATAGAAGAGGCTTGTGTTCAGATTAGCTAGACTTGTTTCTTTACAACTTTCTTCTAGATTATATGTTTCTGAAAGAAAAAAACCATAAAAAGAAAAAAAAGAACAGTTGTTTGCTTATTTTATAGCCCAAAAATAAAATAGCTTGTTAGTTAATTACCTTATATATCACTAATTTTTTTTCATTAGTTCCTTAATTTTATATATAACATGTTATTTAGCTAAGAACCACTTCCAAGAATTCCTTAAATAAAGGATCCAAAGTAGTGACAACAAAATGACAACTATTCCTGTCATCACTTCAATGCTCATTTTATAGTACACGCTTCTCTCATAGAATAGACCTTTGAATTTAGAATATTATTAAAAAATTGACAACAGTATATTTTAATTGTATTTTCAATAAATATAGAATAAAGAGTGAAATATAAAATGATTGTACATAAGAATATATATATATATATATATATATATATATATATATATATATATATATATATATATATATATATGTCATAACATCTTTTACAATATATAAGAAAAGGGGACAAAAAAAATGAAATAAAAAGGTAAAAAATTTGAGTTGTGAAGACTCATAGTTTTGTACATTAGTTTAGAGAAAATGATTAAACTTAGATAAGTTTAAAGACAAATATATTTAAAGGTATAAAATATGAATCCATTCTCTCTCATATCCATTAATATGTTCCTAAAGTTTTATTCAAACTTTTAAATAAATATAAATAATTTAATGAAGGTTAAAGATTTGTTTAAATTCAATGAAGTAATAAGTTATATAATGATTTAACCAAAGAAACTCCGAAAGAATGGACTCCATATATGTAGTACAGATTCAAAAAATAAATTGTGGGTTGTCTAAATTTGGTAAAAGCTTATTTTTAAATATATCGATATTTCAAAATGAAATAATAGTAGTTTATACATATTGCATATTAATAGTATAATTTATTGATTTGGTAAACAGTATTTTATCCTATATTATCATGTCTTTATATTGATATTATTTAACTAAAATAAAATGTAAAATATATAACAATAACTACTATTTTAGCCTTTTACACATTGGATAAGCTACAATTTTAGTTTTGAAAGTAAAAGATATTATCACACTAATATCTAAATATACAAATTTTAAAATAAACTTAACTATTGTGATTTTAGCTCGTAAACTTCATGATCTTATTATTATTTTAATCCTTAAAAGTATATGGATACCATCATTTAAATCACACTACTTTTTGAATCTTAGTGAGCTGAAATTAATGAACTCAAGCTAAGAAAACCAAACTCGTGCATGAATAATCCTTATGGATCTTCGAAGTAGAAGCTCAAGCCCAGTTCCAACCCATGTCCAACATCCTCCATTACCGGATTTCTTTTGCAAAAATTGTTTTTTACATTCTGCAGCCCATGATTATTTCTTGCACCCCATATGAGCAATAAAATAACTAAAATATCCTCTTTTTCTGACCATATCATTGTCATTATCGTCACCATATCTTTTTTGTTGTACCTAGACCATCGCTATACTCACGTCGTTTCTAAACCCGATTAAGGATGGAGGAGATACATTTCTTCCAAACTTTTTATAGAAATTTTCTTCCAAAATGTTTTCAAAATTAATAATATGTAAATGAATGTTTAAATTAGGGATGACAACAGGTCGGATCGGGCACGAATAATGTATACCCACAACACGATCCGACAAAAAAAAAATTCATCTACTACCCGACCCGCTACCCGCATGGATATCCGTTTAAAAAATATCCGCGGATATTTTAAAACCCGCGGATACCCATGGATACCCGCAAATATTTAATAAAATATATTTTTATAAATTATTAAAATAAAATTATAAAAAATATATAAAATATAATAAAAATTTAATTAAATATACATTAAAATTTAATTTTAATTAAATTTAACTTTATAAAATATAAATTAATGTTAATTTTGATTAAATTTAACTTAATAAAATATAAATTTAATTTTTATTTTTATTTTTTGCGGGTAGCGGATATCCGCGGGTACGGATAGTATAATACCCACACCCGACTCCTTTTTAAGTGGGTATTAAAATATCTGCTACACGCGGGTAGTAAATATCCGCGAATATCAACTATCCATCACGGATTTTATCCGTGGATATCCGCGAGCGCGGATTTTTTTGCCATCCCTAGTTTAAACACACCATAAAATATAAAATATCATTTTAAAAGCAATGTGGTGAAAACAGTAATTATGAGAGTGCATAAAGCAAAAGCCCAAAATTGGACCAAAGAGGCCTGGAACAGAGTTCTGATCCCATTTGAAAAGAAGAAAGGGATTTATTCTTGTACCTCATTTTCTTCCGCACCCCCAACTTCTTGATTCAGTTCTCATTTTATCCCTACAAAATATATATTAAATAAATAAATTATTAATATATGTGTAATATGGGGTCTGAAATCTAAGACTTCATTGGATTAGAAAATTTGGTTAACATACAAAATCACATAATCGGAATTTAAAATCTGATAAACAAAAAGAAATTAACAATTATCCAGATTTTAAGATAAACAAAAATTCACTAAAAAAATTGACACTTAATCCAACTTCAAAATTCAATAAATAAAAAAATTAACAGTTAATCAAATTTTGGAATTAGTGAAAAAAATTGACACCAAAAGTCAAAATCTAATAGAAAAAAATTCACATTTACGAATTGCCAAATCCGGTCATACACTGATTTACGAGCTGCCTCAGATTCTAGCAAATAAATTAACCACAAAAGCAACAAGTGATGAGTATCTGACTCCATTACACCAAAGGAAGTTCCACGGACAAAGGATGAATTTGATCACCTAAAGTTCTAATCAATTTTCAAGCAAATGCAACAGAATTGAGTTTCCAGAAATGGTTATTATATAATATTTATTTAATATATATTTTGTAGAAGTAAAATGGAAACTGCAGAAAAAAAAAACCAAAGAAAAAAGAGCTACTAAAAGTGGAAATAAGAATGATCTAGAAATGAAGATTAATGTTTTGGCATCTGGTTCATAGGTCGATACATAGTTCATATTGATAGAGAAAGAAAGAGATAATTTAATATGGAGAAATATGTGGGGTAGTGGTGGGGCTTTGATGGATCACATGTTCAAACTTTAGGGGACAACTACCAAAAGATTGTTTGCCTTAGTGCAAATATCAATCTAATTAACCAAACACAATACTATGTTTAAATCATCCAACAAATATTTCTTCACTCCCATTTACTTCACAGTTAAAAACAACTTTTTCAGACATTATCGTCACTCACGAATTTGGCTTTTGTAATGTTCATTCGGATAAGCTTTTGCACTTTCTTCATCCTCTCCAATGATAACTTAACCAAAAAAGATTAATCCTTTGAGTAAATCCAAAACACCCACTGAGAAAGATCCACCAAAGTCATATGTATCTATCTATCTATCCATCTATCCATCCATCCCAAAGGGAACCACTTTTCCAGTACAATTCATTCCCTATTGTGCTAAGTGACTGCATCCATTGCAGGGCCTGCAATTTTCTAACCATGCTTTCCTTCAGACACGTTGCCCACTTCACACACCCAAGAAAAAAGGTTGCTTTTTTAATGTCTCAATCTTTTAAGGTGCCCTTATCCACCATTGCTCTTCAATTCCTCAGAAAAAAAAGACTACACTTTTAAATTGTTGACCTCACCACACTCATACACACTAACTATACTTTCTTTCGTATTGCTTTCTTATGTAGTTGAAAAATATATTCCGATATACATCAATTTTTTTATTTATTTAACATTATTTTTTCTTAATTTCTTTTTTACTTTTCATCATTTCTTGAAAAATATAAAAATTCATTTTTTATAATCATTTTATTATTATATTATATATTAAATAAATGTAAAAGTGTTTCTCTTATATTCATCAATGGTTTTTTTTTCTGGTATCTCTTCTTATGTGTCTTTTGTTATCATTACATTTAATTCGTCTGTATATGACTTTATTCTCGTAACAAATATGACTTTTGTTAGTTTATTTATAGCTTTGGTAACTTTTCATCCATGATCCTTTTATCTACTTGATATGAACCATGCATTTAAGGACGATTTGCAAAAAGAAACTTACATTAAACAACTTCTTATATTTATTGCTCAGAAAAATATTCTAGAATGATATTTTATCTTCCACAAATCATTAACAATTTAGTGTCTCTGAAGTCTTTATATATTAATAATAATACATACGATTTATATATATTAACTTCAAAAAATATTAAATATATTATTTTTATCTTTTATCTTTAATTAAATTATTATTATTTTTTATTTATAAATTGTTGTACCATTATTTATAAATTAATACGAAGTCTTTGGTTACTGTTACCATTTGACTTTAAGCTTTTATAACTTAATCATTGATTTTTTTATTTTATTTTTGAAATTTCTAGTAAAAGATTCTTTTTAAATCTCTAGTATATTTCTTATATTTTAAAAATATATTTCTATATCTCCTAATTTTTTTTTATCAAAGATGTTAATAATTATCAACTGTCTATCATAGCATGTATAGAACTAAGTTTGATAGAGCTATTGCTTATGGAAAAAGAAAAACAAGTTCCATTATTAGTATGAATTATTTATCAATTTGTATTGATGTTTAATTTCTAGATGAAACTTTAGTTGATCTTTCTTTTCAACCCGATAATTTGATTTTTTATGTAAAGCATGCAATGTCCCTTTTATTTTGGTAATACAGTTGTTTATTTATTTATTTGTGTTATTACGTTATATTTATTATCAAAGAAAAAATAAAATTTATCTTTCCTAAATTGTATCAAATAACACTAATTTTAAAATAAACACTCATATATTTAATATTATCAGTAAAATAATATTCATATTTCTTACCGTTTAATGGATTTTTTATTTTAATAAAAAAACAACTTTTTGTATTTTTTTTAAGTGACACTCTCATTTCTTATTTATTTAAAATATAAAATTAAATCAAATTTAAATAGAAAATTAATAAAAAATCGAGTACTTTAATATAAACTACTCAACTTTTTAATATATATATATATATATATATATATGTATGTATGTATGTATGTATTTATTTATTTATTGAAGGGATATAAGTTTCATTTTATTAAAAATATAAGAAAGGTGTATATATTTATTTTCAGAATCAGAGTAGATGTGAATTATTTGACACAGAGTCAAAGAAATTAAGTATGCTTCTTCTTTTTTTATTAAAAAAATTGTCAGTCTTAATATCACGATGTGATGAATAAGATATGCCAAAGAAAAGTGCTTGTCTTATATTCTAAATTCTGTTTTACTAGTGATTAGGCTTTTAATTAAAATAAGTTGGATATGAACAAGTCATGTTCTTGAGTAAAAAAATATTGGTAAAAGCGACCATTAAAAAAATCTCATGATTGTGATAACATTAAAAAATAGTTTCCAAACAACTTGCATGTGCAAATAGTTTCTTCAAAGATATATAAGAACATTTTAATTTGAAAAAAAAAATGGTTCACCCAGCTTAAAACAAATTTAATGATGAACAAAACAAAACCATTTTAAGGTTCAATTTCAGTGGCTTAGCTTAGATTTTCAAGTGTCAATATTTAACAGCAAAAAAGAAACAAAGTTGTCATTAAAAAATATTATATATATATATATATATACAATATTTTGAGAACATTATTTTATAACATTTTAATATTATTTACGTATTAATACATTTTAATATCATTTATGTGATTGATCCAAAATTACTTTATAATTAATAATAATTATAAACATCAATATAAATCAATCACATCATGATATAGATAATATTTAAATATTATTAAAAGATTTGTAGAAGTATGAATTTCTTTTGAACGTATAATTTTGGCAGGGGAAGTTCCAGAAACCATAATATTGAAAGAAAAAAGAAAAAAATATTTAGAAAAATAAAAATAAGAAAAACCCTAATGATCTCCACCATGAACCAGAAAGAAAGTATAGTGAGTGATGCTTAAAATCATAGCTATGGCTAAACCTAAGCCTAGATACCTATGCCTACTCTATAGCTAAATAATTATACTTTGTGTTATTAAATTAAAGTGAAGTTATTGTGAAATTTTTTTTTGACAATGATGGTTGCTCCATATATCAACCATATTATTGAAGGACCAATGTCATACATACATGTCAATACTTTACACCTTTCATATCTCATGCATCATAAACCAATGACATGATCACAATATTTTATAGTGTCAAACTAACACATGAATAATATTATACGTGAATGTTCATTATTTGGGGTGTATTTATCTAAATATTTAGAACACATGTTTTTTCTTCTCCTTCTTATATGCTGAGATTAATATCAGATATAAATTAATATAGGTTTTTCTGAATTTAAGTTCTACAGGTAAAAAAGTGAAGCATTTCGTAAGAAAATAATGATTTATAGATATGTTGTTTTAAGGTTTTAAATTAGAGTTACTCTTTTATGTAAATTGGATTTAAATCTTGATCAATAATATTTAATTATTTATAAATAAAAAGTTTCTAAAAAATAAATTTTAAGTTTAATTCAATTTTGTAAAATTAGTTTATAAAATAAAGTTTGTAGTTAATAATCCAATAAACCACGAGTATCTTAATTCTAATATTATGTTAATGAATAAATTTTAAGTTTAACTTTGATTTATAAAATAAAATTTATATCTATTTATATATATTTTAAATTAATAAGATATGCTAGACTTCCAATAAAAATAAAAGAATAAATAAAAATTAATTTAAGTTTATTTATATTAAATGGATGAAAAAATATTTATTTTTCTATAGAATATACTTTATTAATATAGTTGATATTTTTATTTTAAAGTAAGTTAAACATAAAGTTTATATAAAATTTGAGTTGAGTTGAAAGTTTATCATCTTCATCTTCATGGAAGCACAATAATAATTCATTCTTCTCTCTCTGTGAAAAGAAAGAATTGCGTTATGGAATATTGTGAGGTGATGGACCACCCAAGACATCAATCACAATATCAATATCAATATCAATATCACCAAACTTTGAGAGTGAGAGCACCAATAATTCAATATTTTCTCTTTCTAACATCATTCAATTTTAAATATTAAATCCTAGGGAAGGGAGATACACATCATCATCTTCCTATATTTTTCAATATTAAATAAATAAAACAGAGTTAGACAATACAAGTAATAATTAATTCATGATTTCATCTTCCTACGCCTACACAGATTGATTTAATCAATTTATTTTATAATTAGAATTCCAATAATAAAGTATTTGATTAAAAAAATATAAATGGTTATCTCGTGTTAATCAGTGTTAACGTATTACTTTTAAATTAAAATAAAAGATAAAATGAACCAAACTTAAAAAATTTAAAAAATACTTAGTCCACTGAAAGATAACTATAATATTAGTTTCTTCTGCAAATTATATATAATTAAAGCTTAGTGATATAGTTTACAATGGTTAACAAACAAAAAAAAGTGTAGACTAGAAGTTTTTTTTTTTTTTTTAAATATTGTTATTGTTACTATAGAAGCTATAGACATCATAAACATATATTAAACATTGAGAATTTTTTAAGAAAACGCTTTATCCTAATCTGTAAAAAGTAGTATTAATGTTTAAAGAAGAAAATCATGTTCAATTTTTTAAGTATAGATTTCATTAGTGAACTCAGTCTTCGTATTAGATTCTTGAAAGAATAATATAATCAATGAAACATATTTATATGTCAATTTCTATTTATTTTAAAATTAGCAATTACTCATTACTTTTTAGAAAAAAAAAAGTGTTTTCTCAAATAATAAATTTTTCAAAACACGTGATGCATTGAATTGACTCACTAATCTTGAACTGACCTCAAACCAGTCTTTTTTTTTTAAGTTTGAATTTGAAACTTGAAGTTAAATTTGACTTGGTAATAACGTAATGTTAGTGCAATGAGTTTATTCAATTAATTTTATGAGTGGAAAAAGAAAGTTGAATTATTAAAAAAAAAAAGTGGTGTAGAAATACACTTGGGGTGTGTTTGTTAACTTGCGTTCAAAAAAGTAAAAGTGACAATGATAAGAGTAATTAAGCAAAGCAAGGACGCAAATTCACGTTAGAGTGTGGCGGTTTTATCGCACCGTCCAATTATCCAAACAAGGAACAAATATTTTAATTGAAGTAATGAAAAGGTGTGAGATGTGTGGGAGAAGATGTTTGTTACGGTGGACGCGGTTGCAGAGGATGGAAACCCTCATCTGCAGCTTTAACGTTAACGAATCTCGTCCTATATACGTTATCCAACGTAGTTGCCTTTTGTAGTCAGACACGTTTCCCTCCAAGTAGAAGTTGGAACAAGGAAAACAAATTGTACAAGATTTTGCAGAGAAAAATAATAATAAATAGTGCTATTGATAGAAGGAATTAAAAAAGGTTTAAAATTCATGGTTTTAATTATGGATTTTTTTGTGGAAATCCGTGGATGATTGCATGATAAAGGAAGAGCCATGGGTGATGACATGTCTATGTTTAAGAGTAGAAATGTGTTTGGCATCCACAAAAATCTAACGTAACCTCAGCCTCCCATTTCATTATTTGTGCATAAATTACTCTGCCTTTTCCTTTCACTGTCCACCAATTGTTCTCTATATTGCCCCACAAACACAAGAAGAAGAAGAAGAAGAAAAAGAGAGAGAGAATTGTGTGATTGCATTTGCAGAAGAGAGGATAATAATTGAGGTGAGGTGAAGAATTTGGTGGAGTGAGGGGAGGCCCTACCACCCTTCACCTTCATTATCCTCTTCACCAGAGTCTCTTTTTAATCCTCTTCTTCTGTATCTGTCTGTCCATAATCTTCCCCACCACCCCAGAGATTGTCCTTTACCTTGCTTCCGTTGTTTTTGTGGATCTTGAGGCTGCTCTGTGGGCCTCTTTCTGCATAAGTTCCAACTAGCTAGATCTATTTTATTCTAGCTGCTCGCCAATTATATTCCCAGAAGATTTATTCACTTACCAATAAGATTTAGAGATTCTTCAGATATACATATCATATATTTATACGTATATATATAAATATATTTGGTTCTTGTTGCATAGACTCATCTTCCATCTTTTTTTCATTTTCAATTCCATTTCTAGGCTTTATAAAACTGCTATCAGATCTTGGTGCCCCCACCTCCGTTTCTTGCTGTGTTGATGTTCCCATCTTCTGAGGACTACTGTATACAGATTCTTCATTGAATGACAGCTGTTTAGGTTGACTACACGGTTGTGTTGTTGTGCTGTTCTCTCTCTTTATTGGAAGCCAATAAGAGAGAGAGTTAGTATTAAGCCACTGTGGGTTTATTTCCATGGTTCATTCGTGTGGTTGTCTACCTAATTTATTCTGATCTAACTTCGGCCTAGGAGGCCCACCATTGGGTTTTGGTGGGCTTTAATTGAACCAATAAAACCCCCCATCTTTAAAAGGTGTTTTCTTTTGAAGGTTCCAATTTGCTTCTTGTGTTTCTTTCCAACAAGGAAGGGAGGGTGTGCCATTAATCTGTGTCAAGTAGTGAGGCCATTCTGGTTTTCCTTTTGATAGCCATTGATGTTGCACAATTGGCATTAAGGTTGTGTTATCGTATATGCCAAACTCGAACTTGACCTGTGAAAGACATCTTACGTGCTAATGCTACTTTACTTTCTCACCTGCATCTCCTTCTTTCTGTTTTTAAAGCCTCTCCTCTCTCTCAAACCACTCCCATCATGGGCTGGTGAGGTCAGGTTGATCTCCCCTTTTTTTTACAAAGACTTGTTAGTGAAGTCCATCTCTAAGTTGTTTAGGAACCACTTTTTGCTTTGTTTTCCTTGTCCAATTCCCACAACAATGTCTCTAGTGAAGAAGGCTCTTACTTCCAAGGTGGAGAGTGTTGAAGACTCCCAAAACATATCAGTGTTGGACTTGCCAGACCTGGTGTTAGAATGCATTCTTGAAAAGCTCCCTCCAGCTCCACTTTGTCAAATGGCTAGTGTTTGCCGCTCCTTGAGGGAGAGGTGTGTGAGTGATCACCTCTGGGAGAGGCACATGAAACAGAAATGGGGTAGAGTTATTGGTGAAGCTGCTTATAGGGAGTGGAAATGGCATGTTGCTTCTAAAGGGAATGCTGAAACTCTTAGATATGCCAGGCAGAGGAGCTTGATGAGGCTTGTGTCCCTTCATTGGCCTTTTTCATGGATGAGAACCAAGGTGGATACAAATAATACCTGCAAGCAGTCAACTTACTTGCCTCCTGATTCACTCATGAGATGGTATCTTGCTCTTGAGACTGGCGACTTCTGGTTTCCTGCTCAGGTCTATAACCGTGAGGTATCTACAATTGTGAATTAACCCTTTGCACCTTTTCCTATCCAAAACTTGTATTCTATCATGCCACCCTCAATATTAAATCAAGTTTGCTTTTTTATGTTAACTGGAATAGAAAGTTATTGTTTTTTCTTAAGTTAGTTACATTTTTCCCTTTTTGCCTGCAGAATGGCCATGTAGGATTTATGTTATCTTGCTATGATGCTGAACTTAGCTATGATCCTCAAACTGACACCTTCCAAGCCAGGTAATTGGACATGATTCTTGGTGGTTCTATGTTTGTTCCCATCATCAGCCATCGAAAGAAAAATTTTCCGCGAGTTTTGAAGAGTTTCCACAAGGAAAATAAAGGATTATTGAAAAAAGGAAGTATAAGAGGATAGATCTAGTGGCCTAATTATTTATTAATTATTGATTACAGGTATCCACCACATGGAAGAAGGGCAGTTGCAGTAGAGCATGGCATTCCATGGGAAAGGCTAAGAGCACCACCTGTTGATACTCCTCCCCATGATCTTCATATCTCCGATTGTCTGCATGATTTGCATCCTGGCGATCACGTAGAGATTCAATGGAGAAGGAACAAGGAATTTCCTTATGGTTTGCTCCTTTACTCAACTTGTTCTTCTACTTCTATTGTTATCATAGATAGTCTTTAGATTGTTAAGCAAACATTAAACAAGAATGACCATGGACAGAAAAATCAAAACTTGGATGAATACAATTTTATGGGGAATACAATTTTAAATCTTTGATATAAAACTAATTACTTAATTTTATTTATGGATCATAGTTTACAATTAATTACCCTTTCTTTGAATAGTTGCGTGATGAAATGCATCTTTATGGCAGGTTGGTGGTATGGTGTTGTAGGCCACTTGGAGTTATGCAATGGGAACGAAAATTACTGCCGCTGTCATAGTAGTGGTGAGTTGATGAATTTTCCTTTTAATTTAATGTGTTTCATCATTAGTTATAATTTCGTGGCTGTAGATTTTACCTTTTATCATTCATTTAATCAATGTTCTGTTCCTCAGTTCAAGTTGAACTATTTTCTGAGTAAAATTGAGCAGTGGATCAAAATAAGGAGGATATGATTTAGTGATTGATTGAAAGGATGGCTCTAGAATTTAGATGAATTGTGTTGTTTTGGATTCAACTAAATAATGTTTAAACATGGAAAAAAGGAAACAACAACCCCTGCAGAGTTTTGAAGAAAAAGGAATTGAGTGAAGGTTGAAGTATTTTGGTTTATGGATTAAATGTTTTGAAGTTTTGTTATTTACCATCATTATGTTTTTCATTGTGGAGATCAAATGGTGAAAAGAATGACTTGAATGTAAAGATCACTCTGGCAGAGCATACCACAATTTGGGCTAGGTTCCTTTCCTGATAATATATCAAAATTTGGACCACCAGCTATGGTATATGATTGGTCCCCTAGACATATCATGGTCCTCATGTCATAATTCCACCAACACGTTGATAACTTATGTCTCAGTGGATACATTCATGGCCAACTACGTTAAAATAAACAAAATTAAATTAGTTTCTCTTGTAGGTTCTGTTTTCCTTTTACGTAATGTGGGGATACCACGGTCACTATAAGCTTCAAAAGTTTGCTTCCATTATCTGATACGACCAGAATAATCCACAACTTCTACTTAGCTACCCAATTTGATGTTTCATTTAGCATTCCCTTAACCATATATAACACTATCAACAGGAGATAATAATGCAAAACACTAATCTGTGCCTCCGTATGTATAAATGAACTGTGTATACACATTGCTTCCTGGCCATGATTACGCATTGCTTTTAGCTGTTATCTTTCTGTCAGAAAACTTTTTTCTGATAAACTCTGTTGTCATATTCTTTCATCATTTTGTGCAAGCATGATGACAGTTTTTACACATGTTCCTGTCTGTTTTTGTTATGGGGTTTTGGAGTGGACTATTTGATGCTGTGGACCACACAGTCATACATACCATCAAAAGCTTTTCTCCACGAATATTGAAAAAATATAAGTTGGGCCAAAATGAAAACTGAACATGTCAATTTTTTCAGTCATGACATAAGGCTTTACATGTTTACATTTCTTTTCTTAGGATTCAAATATGGTTTATTTGACACTGCATTATGTGTTGGTTGCAGACATGGTGGTGCTAGAGTTCAATCAATACACTCCTGACTCGCGGTGGAGGAAGACAACTATCAGTAGAAAAGATCATAGAGAAGAAGGAAATGAAGCAGATGGCTTTTATGGGGGAATCAGAAAGCTTAAGAGCGAGGCTGAGATTTCTCTTTGGAAAAGCATTTGGCCTTCTGAAACCTTGGATTAATCAGATTAATCTTCCACATAGCATTATGGCAAGACTAGAATTCTTCTCGGGCATTGGCAGGGCAGGTTCTTCTGCATTAGAGAAAATGGGATATAGGATTCTCATTCAGTCAAATGACTGTTTGAGACTATCCTATATTCACTTCCCCCCCTTTTTATTAATACATTTTTTTCATGGTCAACTTTAGCCTGTGATTTCAATCAATGTAAATTACTCATTTATGCACTACTGCTGTAGAATATTCATTCCTCAACATATAGAAGATTAAATTAAAACCTATTTGCTTTTCTCAAGTTAGTAAGCGCTGAAATCAGATAACAACATGCCTTAAAAGTTCACTCTCTCTATACGCAAACTGGTTTCTCTTTTGGATATAAGAAGAAAAAGGGCTACAAAGGGAGTGTACAGATTGTTATATATGCAAATTCACTTGGGAAAAACTCCAGAAAAAAATAGATATACATAACCAATTTCTGAATAGCATTGCTCCCATAGGGTTTACAAGACAGTATAAAATGTATAAAATGGTAAAGTATAGACAAAATCCAACAACAAAGCTATTACACAAAAAGAACGAATTATAAACTTTAATTTTCATAATTCATTTCAGCTAACTTCTATATTCTACTGAGACGTTGTATGATTGAATCACTTCACTTTTTGTCCTCATAACCCAAGCAGGGAAAAATCTTTGGCCTGTGGCATACCGATCTCGTTTTTGTCAGCTCACCTGTTCTTGGATCTCTATCACATTGCTTTGATTCTGTTGATGTCACTCCTGTGCTTCCATTTTATCTTCTAACTTGCTTTGAGCATTGGCTTTTCCTAAGTCACGAAGCCGAAACAAAAACTTCTTTATGCTTTCCCTCTTCTTATTCCTTCTCCAAAACCCACCTCTTTTCCCCTCATCTTTCTTCGTTGCTATACCAAGTTTTGAAATTGATGCCACTAGTCTCATCTTTCTAGCAAACACCAACCCTTTGGACTCAGATAGCACATTCGTTCGTCCTGATACTTCCTTCAATGGCCTTTTCTCAAGCTCACGAACTACTTCAGCTGTGTCACTACAATGTGACTCAGGTTGACTTGACTTTGTTACTCTCACACTTTTCTTAAACTTGTGTCTGAAACTCCTGAATGAAGAAAGTGACCTACTCTTCCTGAAAACATGTCTTACGTTTGATTTCCTTCTCTTTTCTCCTCTGACCTTCTCCAAAGCCACCGTGAAGGGATCGGAGTCATCGTTCCGAAAACTATGCCGTGAAAGCCGAAGTCTAAACACCGATCTCGAGGACCTTGAAGACGCCAGTTTTGATCTGTAAATGCTTCCAACTTCAAATTTTTCGAGCCTGGGAGGAAGTTTGAGAGGTGGCATCTGTGGCAAGACTTTACCATCACAGAAAAGCTCATCAGCAAATGCCATAGTCTGCAATGAATCACCAAAAGGGTTCTTCTCATCCTTCTGGTTTATCTCAGAGTCCAAGTCAGTGACACTACCATTGAATCTACGACTGGTTTCAAATTCAAACTCATCCCCAGTGAAGTCTGAATCCTCATATTCTGTTTCCGTTGGTGTTGTGGAGTCTGTTTGAGAATCAAAGGGTGATCTCAGTCTGAGCCTGCTAGGACTAGTTGGTTCACTGTAGAACCACATCTCTTGGCCAAAACTACATGCACTCATGTAGCATGACTCGTTAGAAAAAGATATTTCCGTCATGTTTCGCACACAACACAAAACCTTAAGAGACTTATAAGGAAATGACACAAGGTTGTGTGTATGTGTTTGTGTTTTGTTAGAGTCTGGGAAACAGATGTAGAGTAGGGATTGCTGTTCCTGAAATGAAGGGATTTGAGTTATATATATTTGAGGAACTTTGTTGTCATCTCTCAAAGTAATCTTCAAAGTTCAAAGGTCTACCTGAATTACGTGAATCGCTTTTGGTGGAGTTTTTCTGCTCTTCTGTCTCTTTCTGTGTTGGCTTGGCCTTATTAATGCTGCATTTCATAAATTTCAAGCAAGTTAATGTTAATTCTAAGCAACTTAATTCACGATCTTTGCTTTTTATTCTGACCCTATTGTTGTCTTCTTATGATTTCTTAATAACAATCTTAAATAATGCACACCAAGCCTATAATTTATCTTCATGTTCTCTCCCTTGAACATATCATAGAATATACCAAAGCATCACAATGACAAAGAAAAAGTTATTAAACACCATTTTACTATCATTTCATAATCTTTATAAGAGTAAAATAGTCTTCACAGAAGTTAATTTTTGACAACAATATCAACACCCAAGAAAGCAAGCAAGTACCTTTTGTAAAACTAACTTTGGTCATGGAGTTATTAAAATTCAAACAATTAACAAAACTAAAAGAATTTGATGACCAAAAAATATTGCTAATGCATGTTTGGTCAAGTTCCTCTTACCTATGACATAAGACATTCCTATGTTGTCACAGGTCATATGAGGAAATAAATATAGTGGGGTTATTACCCTTTCACCCTTAATACGAGTCTGTCTACACTCTTGAATATATGTCCACAAAAATCATGCATTGGCACCGAATTTCAGGTCATGCAATAAAAAAATCATACTGTAATTTCAGTACTTTTCAAAATTAAAATTAAGAAATTTTTATTTGTTTTTCAATCAAATATACATCAAGGAAAGTTGCATAAACAACCATCTTGTCACTTAAATAAAAAAAAAACATTTTCAATTTTGAAATATATTAATTTTGTATGATAGAAAATAAAAAATAAAAAAAATTGAATTTTAAATATATTTTACAGTTTTTAAAGGACCCAGTTTTGCTTCACACAAAACAAACGAAAATTCAAAGGATTAACAATGAAGACCAAATAAATTAAACGATGAACAGTACAGATAACTGAATTAGCTTTCAAACATTGGATGAAAAACAAATTGGGCCACTTGAAATAGTAAAAATTATTAGATTGTTCTTACCCAGAATAAAATGTCTATGACTGAGAAGAAAACGAGGATAAAGCTCCAAACTTTATGAACTGAGATACCAATATGAGAAATTATCTGATCTCCAATGAAGAATTTGTAAAGGGTTCACCTATGATTCAAATTTCAATATACAAGAAAATTGGAGGTGAGGTGAATATATATAGTTTTTTATAACCCTATCTTATCATAAAATAAAATTTATAAATTCTTAAAAATAATCCTAGAGATAACAAGAATTATCTTCTAAGAAATTATGTGTTATTATATCATAACAGTTTGGAGAAGATATTATAAATAAAAAAAATTGATAAATCTTATCTCTTATTTATTAACTGATTGGATGTGTTAATAATAACTTATCTAAACAAGATTTAATTTTAAGTATATTGACTTTGCAATATGTGTTTTTAGAAACATTTATAATATAAAATAAGATAAAGTCTGAGTATCTTCAACTATAATAATTTTAGTTTCAACTACTTGCATTTATGATTTGTTTATTATTATTTGCTTTGTGTTTATTTTATAAACCACACACATCTTTAAGTGAAAAGAATGTGTATGAGTGGAGTAGAAACATTTTCAGAGATAAGAATAACCAATATTTTTAACACGATTATAATTACTTTATATATATTCACAAATAAATTACAATGTGTGGTAACTTTTTTCCTTTTTTTATGGAAATAAAAAATAATAAAATTATTACTATTATGTCAGTTATAAATAAATTTTAAAATTTTATTTATAAATAATTTTTATTTATTCTATATATAGTTTTATAATTAAAAATAATTAAGTTTAAAGTCAAACTAAAAAAAGTTAAACTTAATAAACTATAAAAGTGATAAAATAATGATTTTAATTTTAAGAGAATCATTTCAAAGATAAATGTGGATAAAAAAAATCTCTTTATATATATCTTATATATAAGTATATATATATATATATATATATATATATATATATATATATATATAATTATGAAATTAAATATAATTAATATTTATAATTTTATTGTAAATAATTTTTATTTATTTTATAGGTAGTTTTATAATTAAAAGAATAATTAAGTTTAAAAACATCAAATTAAAAAAATAGTTAAATTTAAAAGAACTGTAATAATAATAAAATGATTATTTTAATTAAAAAATCATTTAAAAGATAAATTTGAAAAAGAAATAAAAAGATAAAAAAGAAATCTGTTTTATATATAGTTATACAATTCACGAATAAATTATCTTTATGATTGGTGGAAACCTTGAAAATGATAAATTTTAACATGATACAATAAATTTATAAATAAAAACTTCAATAACCATATGTATATATATTATAAATAAAAACTACAAATTGTATGTAATTTTTCTGTAATTTTAAATCGATCTTTTCAATTAAAAATGGATATTAATATAATCTTATTATAACTTTATAGTTTAGAAATGATGTTTAAAGATAACCATGTCTTTTAGATTTTATCTCTTATTTGTTATCTAAAAGTAGGAATATTTAATTTGAGATATAAGATAAAATCTAAGTATCTTAGTATGAGAACTCTAAATTTTATGTGTGAATTAAGTTAAATATAAAAATATTTTATTTGAATTAATATTTTATTTTGAATAAAAAGTTTCAAATAAATTATTCATATTTTTTTTATTAAAATAACACCAAGTAATATTTTAAAGTTAAGAATAATATAATATGATTTTAGCAGTAATTTATATAATATATAAAAATGTTTGAGAAGGTGTGTATATTCAATAAAATACAATTAAATTATATAAAATTATAAAACTTTAAGTACCTATATTACCTGCTATTAATATTAAAAATTTCTTAACTTTTAGATACGTAAAGTAATGTTGATTTTGTATTTATTTTATAAATTATAAATAATATATTTCTCTTTTAATTTCAGTTTGAAATCCGGTTGAGTTCCTGATTGTGAAACTTCTTTTTTCAAAGTAAAATCCTTTTGTCAAAAAATATATTTTCTACTATTCTCATGGAAATATAAAAACACATTTTATTGATTGTTGTAAAATATTAGTAAAATAATAAAATAAATTTATAGTTAAAATCTTGGTAGTTATTATTATTGATGAATTTAGAGTCTAATTAATTATTAATTATAATTTTTATTCCTAATATATTTTAGAAATTAATAATTTTTACTCTATAAATTATTTATTATAGTGATTAATTATTTTTGTTTTTAAAATTGTTTTGTTGTTTTAAATAATATTTTTAATGTTTTTAGATTTATATATATAATATATGTGTGTTAATGTTAATATATTAAATTATAACATTATCTAAGTTGGTATGAAATTTTCATAAATTTCGAAAGAGTTTCCAAGTGTGTTAAATTATATATGTTTAGAATTAATCTTAACAGATTATATATATATATATATATATATATATATATATATATATATATATATATATTAATTATAATTTTAAATCGATCTTTTTAATTAAAAATTTACATTAATAATATCATTTTTAATATAACATAATAATATAATAATGTTTTTAATATTTTTTTCTCTTTATCTGTCGGCAATATTTAATTTATAAAATAATCTAAGTATTTATTTTATAAACATTATAGATATGTTGATTTTGTATTTATTTTATAAACAATTTACATGTCCTTTAGTAAACGAAAGCTAAATCAAATAAAATAATATCAACGTTATACTTTATTAATCCGTAGTAGCACATTTGGCTAATTTCTCGGTCAAAATCCGGGTTCAACTCCCGTCTATGGAATTGAACAATTTTTTTTTGTAATTCAAGAAAATATAAAAGCTCTTTTTGTTATTTGTTGTAATGAATTAATAAAAATAACTAAACATTGCACACTACAATACTAATATTGAAGGATATATATTTGAATTTATCTAATTTTAAATCAAATTTTTAATTTAAAATATAATATTAAAAATATTTTTAATTTTATTTTAATTATTGTGTGAAATATCATTTAATATTTATTTTCTTGGACTAAACAAAATTTCTTAGAAATGTTGTGATTTGTCTTGATTTATTTATGTTTAAGTATATTCAAACTAAACATAAAAAAAATTTATGTTGTTCAGTTTGGATTGATTTGAAGATAAAAACTAAACTAAAAAAATTTCTGTGGCATTTTTAAATTTTTTTTAATTCTATTTGTTTGAATAAATATATTTCTTAGAACTTTCGAAAACAGATGTAAAACTTATTTAGTAACTTATCCTAATATATTAATAAAAATAAAAAAATGAATTTTACAGTTACCATAAAAATAAATAAATTAAATATAATTTTAATGTTGTTTAATGTTTTTTTTATTTCAGTCTCTATAAAATGTACTTGTCAGTTATTGCCAACAAAAATGAACAAAAATTTTTATATCTGGGAGACGATGATACAACTAATTAATATCCAGTATTAAACTTTAATTCAATAAAGAAAAAGTTTGAATTACAATTATAAATCTTTGTAAAATTCTGTAGCTTCATCAACTTAACAAGACTTGGTTCAAAATTAATCTTAATAAATTAATAAAAAAGTGTCAATGTGATTATTTTCTAACAGTTGACATAAGCATTAAACAAAACAGTTCCATTAATGCAACCCAGATATCCATGATGCAAACATTCCATCTCCTATTCATTTCATTTTCATTAATGCAACTAAGAGTAAAAAAAATAATACACCAACTTACACATATTTCCATTTTCAGTTAACTATGAATTGTCATTTGTGATAAATTTATTTAACTTGTTTTTACCATAATTGCTTAAAGTTTACCATCAAAATGACCAGTTAACAACACAAAAATGAAAAATCCTTCCCATTTTCTGTACACAGAAATTAAACTTCAGTCCAAAAGAATTATGGAATTAAAAACCAATTAGCCAATTTTTTTTTTCTTTGATACTGAGTGGTAACATAACATTCTTACACATTGTTATTGTCAGTACACCAGAAGAAACTGGTCTATGAAAAATAAGTGACAGACTCTCACAAGAAAAGAAATGGCAGAAAGAACAAGAAAACAAGTAAGAAAAGAAGGAGAGAAAAAATTATATATGTATATATACAAATTACAGAGAGAAGACCCTTTAGAACTAAAAATCTGCACTTATCTGTTATGCAGAGGATTAGGACCAGTGTAGATTATCCTTTTCTCATCACCAAGAACAGCTTCACCATTATTCTGTCTGGAACCTCCTTTATCATTAAGGTAACTGAGATTTGACAAAGGTTCATTTGTAAGGCTTTGAGATTCTGCATACCCTTCAGCAGCAGAGGAAGAGAATATGGAGAAGAACAAAATCAACAGTAGGAATGAGAAACAAGGTGGTAGATTGATCAACCTCATGCTCTCACTTAGGTGCAGACGGTGCATGAAAAGCTTATAATTGGCTCAAAACCCGGTAAAGTAAGAAACAAAATCAGCTTCTTTTGGATGAGATTGCAAAAGGGTGTCACTAGAAACACTCAGAAAGAAAAAATAAAGGTTAGAAGAAGAAGGGAAAGGAAGTAAAGTTGTGGTTTTGAAGGAGGGTGGCCCTTTTTGCTGAGAGTGTGTGTATGGTGTGAGGAACCTTGAAGTGTGAGCTCTGAAAATGAGGATTGTCAAAGAGAGGTGTGAGTCAATGAATGTGCATAGCATAGCATAGGGGTTGGTGCCTAAACGCAAATAAATATGTTGCAGAGTGTGTTTTGATGCTTTTTACTTGGGAAACAACTATGGACCAGAGAGAGAGAGAGAGAGAGAGAGCTTTTGCTATTTTTGTTGGAGCTTAGATGATGTTACTCTGATCACTTATTATGGCTCATGTATCCATATTTTTTCACTGCATGAATGTGTGTGAGAGAGAGCTTTGAACTTGAATAATATCATTGCATATCTATCTAAGTCAGTTTATCAAATAAATCATCACTAGATTGTTATTCTTTTATCTTCTGTGATGTGATCACAATTATGCAGAAACTCATCATGTATATAATAGGTTAAAAAAGGAAGAAATTGAACAATGATCTTATAAAAAAAGGTTTAGTTTTCTATATTCAAATTTGACTATTCATTTTGTCAGGTAATTTTGTTCATATTTTTACTTCATCTGCAATACTAAGTTACTTTCATTTTAATTAATATTCTCTGATGTACCTTTTGGCTCCATATAGTAATCTATCAGTGTAAATTTCAATAAGTGGGGTGGAATCCACTAACCAACCAAAAGTACTGGAGAAATAGGATTTTAAGCATTAAACAAAGAACAATTAGCTGTGATCACAATGCCATATCAGACTGCAAACAACAAAATTCCAAAAGATGCTGCAGCATATTAGAAGCATGATCAAATGCTACACTAGATCTTAGGTTCTGAGAAAATCTTTTGCAAAGAACACTAAGTTAATTTTGGCTCTTGCATTTCACAGTTCTTTGATCATGCTATTTAGTCTCATTCTAGCACATGTAAGTCACAAGAGCAATTTCTGTGTACATATATACTTATAATTATTTTGAGATTGAACAGTAGAAAGATATAATTTGGTCAAAGTGGTGGGGGGTTTGACAAATATAAGCCATGAAAGTGTTAATAACTAGCACATGAATCTTTTTCTTACAAAGAATGATGTTGTCTTTACTCACTTTACAAAAGTGGAAACTTTCATGGCTTTTGGTTGTGGCCATTTTTATATTTGTTTTACTTCCTTGGTGAATGGCCCCCTTGGCTTTAAGACAAGCAAAACTTGACACAAATTTGATGAAAAATCTACTTTTGTAGATTACAAGCTTTTGGCTTTTTCATTTTAGTTGAATGTGAAGCCATGGTTTTTATAACACTTAGTATATATATTATTTCACTAGGATCTAAACATGAATTTCTGTAATCTCTATTGGAAAATGGGAATTGATGAACATGGCAGAGACATGTCATTCTTTCCCATGCCCTTAGAATGAAACACAAACGTATCTACAAATTTTCACATGAAGGTGCTCTTATAAAAAATAATAACTCAATTTAACTCTCAAGGTATATTTTTTTTTTCTCCAATTTCAAGGTAAGTCACCATAGAATAATACCCTTTCATTGAAGGAACTCATTGAAAATACTCCTATCATTTAGAATTTAGTATATATCATTATGATTCTATTCTATTCTTAACATAACATCTTAGGATATATAGTAGTGGAAATATCGAAGTTATCCACATACAATTTTCTACATGTAATTAACTGATGAGTAAAACTAGACTAACAATATTATAACATACTTTTACATCATTTAATACAAAGTATAAAGATAAAATGGTTATAAAAGTGTTAAGATTAATGTCAAATGAGTATACAAAATTTAAGTGTATCAAAGAATATTTTTCGTAAAATTATTATTAAAGATTTTTTGAAAAGTAATAGCATAAGTTATAAATAGTTTCCTTAAAATTATGAATAAAATATCTAATGACATATGACACTAAAAAAAGTAAAGTAAATGTTACTTATATATTTTTTAGACAAAATAAAAAAAAATATTATTTCAACTTTAAATTCGTTTAAATAAGGTTTGATTATTACATTTGATTTATTATTTATTTTGGAGTTTGAAATTTCTTTTATCTTTAAAAAAGATTTTTAATGATAAAATTCACTAAAAAAACAATTACTTATTATCAAAATTCGTAGATAATAGTTAAAATTTATAGATAATTATGATTTATCCATAACAAAAAAAAGTTCGTAAATAAATAACATATTTATATGTGTTATTTACAAATATATTATAAATAGATTTATATTGCAAAATTCTCGATGTCTCTCTTCGTTTTGGCAGAACTCATGTCGACAAGCTTCTGTGACCAAGTTTGAATGGTCGAACTCATGTAGCTGAGCTTGTGCGACTGAGTTTGTGTGTGGCCGATTCTGTTTGTTGGCCATTGCATTATAGATAAATTCATTCTTAAGGACAATAACCATCCATGTCTCAAGAAATCTATTTAAAACTGTTCTTATCAAATTTCTCCACACACAGATATATTATATAGATATTTTACTTATGAATTTTATAATAGATAAATAGTATTCATATAAAAGGATTAATTTACCTAAAGCTGTCAAAACGGGTCATCCAGCCCAATCCGACCTGATCCATCATGGATTGATCACTTAGTGAGTCAACCCAACCCGGCTCATTTATCAGCGAGCCAGAAAAATTCGAAGCCGGTCCGATCCACTACGGGTTGGTGGATAAAGAGGTTGGCTCACTGGCTTACTTAATTATAATTTTTTTTACAAACTTTCTATAATTCAAATCACTCTCAAATTTTACTCTCAACCGGGATGTTTAATTAATTTTGAAAATAAGGAACTTAAATAATTTTTTCAAACAAAAACAAAATAATAAATATTTTTTTATAAAATTAAAATTAAATTTTAATAAAATAAAATAAAGTAGGTGGGTTGGTGGGCCAACCCGGCCCACCACGGGTTCAACCCGCATGAGCCGGGTTTAAATGAACCGGGTTTAAATCTGGTCTGCATAAAAAAAAAATACAATTTTTTAAACTCAATCCGACTCAAACCCATGATAGAACAAATTGACCCACGAATTATGACCATTTTGACACTTCTAAATTTACCTGCATATTATAATTGATTGATAGATAAATCATGATTTTCTTTCTGTGAAGAATATCTAAAGTCTAATAGAGATAATACTTTGAATACAATAATTGGTCTTAAATACAGCAACAAGAACATATGGTGCACAAATTCAAAGAATGGTATTAAATGACTGCTATTTTGGAATGGAAGCAACAATAAGATTGGCTCTAAGAACACGAAAGGTGCCATGCATTGCAGGAGCCATGACCGACGAAGAAATCATGTTATTTATTCTAAGTAGAAGCATTTGAGATTCCAATTATGGTAAAGGGGAGCCATGGCTTTGACTGGTAAAAAAGGGAACCAAAAGAAAAGTAAAAAGAAACCTTCATTATTTCATTTTGCTTGTGCACCAATTTATTTCCTTACCTTAATCATAGCCTCATGTACTCAACAAATTGCATGTTTTATTTTAATCTTTTGACAGAGAAGAAAAAGAAGAAGTAGAAGAAGAAAATGTGTCTCTTGTCAGCGAAGACTTAACAGGATCAGAAGACAATGATTTTGCTAAGTTGAACTTTGAGAGTGGTGGTGTCCCTCATCATCATGAGTTAGCTTTGTCTTTGATAATGTCATAATTAGGTTTTGTGAGTGTTATACAGATAATTTGAATTTGCATGGTCAATTTTGCAGTGTTGAAGATGGCATGGGCATGAAGTTTTTGTATTATTATTTTAGGATTGACATGATACGTAGGAGGATGAAATCATCCTATGAGTGTTGTCAGATTCGTGTTGTCACGAGCTACCAAGAACATCATCACACAATGACACAAACTACAGTTTCGTATTTCAAAAAGACCAACACTGTCAAAGATTAAAATTTCTTTATCAGCATGCTCGTAAAAGGGGTAACTATGTTTTTCTTGCTTTTCTAAAGTTTAACGGAAAGAACCCTAGTTTCAATTTCCCTAAATAATTAACAACTTTCTTGTAGAAATTTAAAACTAAAAGGGAGACATTTTGGTGCATGATGGCAATGGCATGGACATTTTTATTATGGGGTTTGCATTATGGTACAAGAATGCAACTTCTTATGTGTTAGAAAGTGTATGTTGGGTATAAAGGTGGATAAAAAAAAAGTCTAAAATAACAAATTTATTTTCTTAAAATTTTTGGATTGAATGTTATATTAAGATAAATTTTCTATTAGTTCGATATTATCCCAACATTTTTAAGATAAATTTTCTTGTTAACAAGCTAAATGCCAAAAATATTTTTGGTTCCCTTGTTTTAGTTTATCTTATATTAAATTGGAATATATAACTTGACAATTGTGCTAACCTCGTTCTCTCAGTTAAACATTATAATATTGTTCTATCTTTTAAAGGTACATTTCATATATTGGTTTCCTTTTATTTTTATTAATTAATACATTTGATCCTTTTGACTTCATATATTTTAATCTGCCCTTTAATCTTTTTATGGAAGTTGTTAATAATTAAAAAATAGTTTTATATTGTGATTTAAATTAAATTAAATATGTTTGTGCAATCTTAATGAGTAATTTTATTGTAATAAAAATATAATAACTCATTTGTTTTTTTAGTTTCTAAAAACTAAATCATTTTTATTCAATATTGATACAATTTATTGTTATGCATAATTGGTTGGTAATGTAATGTTCATTTGGTTTGAAATCAATCAAATCCAATTAAATAAATATGAGTTTAATTATGATCGGTTCAAATTCCACCCATCTAAATTAACTTATTTTTAACGATTAAATCTAAATTAACTTATTTTTAATAATTGAGTGATATGTTTAGTATAAATTATCTATTTGTTGACTTGAGATGTTAAGAAGGATTTAATCCGTGAATTATTCTCGTTTATCATAAGTTTGAATTAGAAATATTTTAGTTTTTTTAAATATGAGTTAAATTAGATTCGTCTTACTTGACTCATAAATTAAATGGATTTAAGTGTGGTTAAAGAACAATAATTATTTATTAGTTTTTTTACCAAATTTTTATAATTTTTTATGTAGGTTATTAAATTAATTTATTTGTTTATTAAATTAGGTAAGTTACACTTTAATTTTTAATATTATATTTATAATAAATAATGTTAGACCCCATTAAATCGCACCCAAAACCCCAAGTAGTGGGATTCAGGTGCCAAGAAGTGAGTGAAGTTAATGGAGAACAGGTGGCTGCATGGGAGTGACCGTTCGTGTCATTTCTCTGCATGTCTTTCTTCTTCCCCACCTTGCTGAAATCATTTTCTCCTTCTTTTCTCTAAAATCTCCTCATTCTCTCTAAGAAAACCTTACCATTTCTTCTTCCGATCACCTCTCAGGCACCGCTGGAGCACTCCCGGCGTCAAAAGCTTCTAGTTAAACTGATCAGTTTGTGATTCTGAGCTGGTGAGTTCTTTTTCTTTTAGCACATTCGGTTAGACTCGCATGCAACTCTCTAGTTCTGGTCGCCCGAGTGGGTGGTAGTATTCTGAATGTTTCTGGTTTTCTCTATAGTTCAGTATTCTTAAAAACGTGGCCGTCGAACGTTAGTTCTTTGGTAGAGGAAAGCTCTATTTTGCTTCGTTTGAGCATTCGGTTACGTGTCGAGGTAAGGGAAGCTTATATAATTTAATTTAGCTTGTTGTGTGGAATGTTTATATGCTTGCATGATACGTGTGATTATTCGAGGAGTATGAAATATGATTGTACTGCTGGTTTGGATGTGTGGATGAACATATGATATAAGCTGTGAACTGAGTTGGGATAAAGTTTAATATTTGAACCGTAGTATTTTGAGCAAAGGTGATTAGCATGGTCGAGCGTCATTAGCGAGCGTTCGGTTTTCTTGGGAGTACATGGTCTTACCTTAGTTCTCATGTTTTGAGGATAGAGTATAAGAGTCTTCCTGTAATACTATATAGTATTAGTTAAACTTTGACCTAGAGTTCATATTAACCATTTTGTTACTCTTTAAGCGTCCGTCTACATTAAGTTCTTCTTCTACAAGGAATTTCATTAGTGGAGTTCGGGTTATAATAATAGATATGTATAATGAGTGTCCGACTTAAGTGTAGTCCTTCTTTAGACTTTCTAAACAACTTTATGTGAGTTTATTAGTGATCGGTCTTGGATCAAGCGTTCAGTCTCAGTAGCGCTCGTTCCTGATAAGCATTTGGTCTTGGACCAACGCTCGTTCAATAGTGTTTGGTTTCTACAAGGCTCGGTCTTAAACCAAGCGTTGGGTCTTGTTTTCTATAATATAGTATTACTGTGCTTAAAATCAGAGTATTTATTCAAACTAGATAGCATTCGTTAATTCATAGTTTCTCATCAGTATTATTACTTAGTATAAGTTAGTGTTGGTCTTTAAAAGGTGTTCGGCCTAGAGTCTTAGTACTCGGCCTAGGCTTCGTGGCGTACGGTTTGAACTCTTAGGAGTCTGTTTATTGAAATAGGTGAGTAACGCTCGGTCTTGTTATACCAGTCGTACTTGGGCTATGATAAGAACGTATGGTATTATTTCCTTTGAATATATGGATGATAAAGTAAGAGAGAATTTGAAATGTGATGTGAATGAAATAGTTTGATTATGAAAGAGTATTCCAGGGAGGAATATCTCAGAAAGTGGTTATTGATTGGTAAAGTATGAATGTGGGCAAAGCTTAGTTGGCGTTCATCCTGATGTTCCATGATTACTCGTTCTCATGTAGAGAGGAGTAAGTCACGTGTGGGAATGGCAGGAGGTCCTAGTCCTTATGGTTAATTTGGATGGAACGGACTAACATCGGGTGACAGTTGTTGAGGGTATCCCAATTACTACATCATCCGGGTGCACGAACGTCGTAGCTACACAGGATTCATACAGTCCGGACAGTTAGAGTCATGTGGTCGTTATTTGCATGCCTTGATGTAAGAATTATGATGTGGTCATTGTTGGTTTTGTTATGAATATTGTATGATGTGATTGGATAAATATTAAATTACATAAGCTTACCCTGTTTATCATTTTTGTCTTTGTTGTGCGTCTTGTCGTTGTCATGTTGCAATGATCATCCGTGTGGATGTGAGCAAAAGGAGAAGAGCTACTGGAAGAAGTATTGAAAGACGCAGCAGAAGTGAAGGCCGAACCTTGAGAGCGTTCGGTCTGGTGTTAGCTGTACCTTTTGTAAGACCGTTCGGTATTAGTATTATTTGATACACTGTTCGGTCTCAAGCTAGTGTTAGTTTTTACATTCTTTGTTGTTATGTAAAGACGGTCGTCCTTACTTGTATGTTAGACGGATGTTGAACTGATTTGTAGTATTGTTAATATGTAATGATTCTCTATATGGTTTTATAGTGTATTTTTGGGATGTTACAAATGTTTGATAAAATAAATGAATATTTTGATTTTGTTACTATTAAAAATATTATAAAATAATGAGTTGAGTTAATGTATTTAATTTTAATGTGATAAATATGAAAAATAAATTAATATTTTTTAAGTGGATCAACCCACAAATTCATTAACCTGTTATACGTCTGGTTATAAAATTTTGATTAAAAAAAATGAACAAAATTTAGCTGACTTATTTTTAACTTTGACACTCATTCGTAAATTTATTTTATGGACCATATTTATTTTATGGACCGGTTGTAATATACTTTTGAATGTCTTAAATTGAAAATTTTATTATGATTTGATTTATTGAGAATTATATTTTTTTAAATTAGATAAATACTTGAAAAATACAATTTTTAACAAAAACATAAGAAATTTTTTTCAATATCTTAATCCAACTAAATCCAACTCATCCAAGAGTGAATTATGTATGAAAAATATAATTAAAATGTGTGTTGAATAATGAATTTGATTAAATTCTACACAACCCAATAGTGAACACCTGTACATCCTACACGAATAAATAGTAATACGAATTCTTCAATATATTTATTACAATCTAATAGCTTATTATCTGTGAATTAGAATTGCTTACTTCAAATATGAAAAATAAACACGTCGTTAAAATTTCATACATAATAAAATTACTCATTTGTGATACTACTTTTGAATTAAACTTTCAATTATTTACCGTAAAGCTAAACCATACTCAATACATCCAAAGATGCTTTAGGATTTTAATTGTACATTAAAAACCTATTTATTTTAAATTTTATTATGTAAAAATTAAGTATATAAAACTGATTTTGCAAATCATGACCGCAGTAGCACTTTCTGGAAAATTCTCACGTTGAATTTTCAAAATCGAAATTAAGTATATAATTTGAAGGACTAAATTAATTATTTACTTAGAAATTAAGTGATTCCAGAGTGAAGATGTTATTCTCCTGGTAGTAGCATGCAGAAGAAGAAAGGAACATAATATATGTATGCAGTGATGAGTGATAATGTAAATATTCCTTTGAAGGTAAAGTTAAGAAGATGAATCATGATGGTATGTTGGAGGCATCAGTTGTAACTCGGTTCAAGGCAATGGCAGTTTTTGAAGTTGAAGGCCTTTCCAAATAGCTGCTGATAAAGTCACCAGCCAACAGAAGTTTTCCAATATCAACGTTGGTTTTCACACCAATTCCATTCAACATGTACACAACATCTTCAGTCGCAACATTTCCAGAAGCTCCTTTAGCATATGGACATCCACCAAGCCCAGCAACGGATGAATCCACTATGCTAATCCCCATCTGTTCACATACAAATTACTAATTAAATTCATCTATGGCATGTCTGCATGCTATCGTTGCAAGTGAAGAAAAATCGTTTTTGACAGTATACAGTTCAACCATAACCAAACATGTTACATATGTAATGAGGTTGAGGTCCATGCAACATTGGACTAACACTAGTTTGTCATACTGTCATGCATTTACACCGGTATTCCTTTTGCTTATTCTTTCTCAAACAATCATAATGAAACAACTGATTAACTCAACAAGTTTTACACAGTGAAAGGTCCAACCAAGCAATTTAGTTGAGGACTTACTTGGAGGGACACAAGTATATTTGGAAGGGATTGGCCATAAGTGTCATGGAAGTGGACAGCTAGTTTCTCTATTGGAACAACAGCCATCACAGCCAAAAGCATAGGAACTACACTTCCTGAAAACAACACAATATAAGTACAAGGATAATATACCAGAAACCAATAACATTCTCAGTAAAAGACAGAAAAAAGACACTTAGTTTTACATTCATCAACCTTATCAAGTTTATACGCAGGATGTCTACAATAATAGAGAATCTTGTCTATCAAGCATATATTGCTTAAACTTCCAAAGTTCAGAATAAGTTGTTACCTGGTGTGCCAACTCCAATTGTGTCACCAAGGGAGATTTCAAAGCAACCCATATCATGAAGTTCTTTAGCAACATATGCCACTTTTGAGGGAGGGATTGGTCCTTCTACCGGGCATCCAACAACACATGATACATACCTATCACATTTCAATGTAAAGAAACTGTTTGTCATGTGGAATAAGAGAGTAGAGAAATAATGTTGTGTCAGCAAAATCTACAATATCAACTGATATGATATGACACTTTCATGCATCCAATTACTGGAATTTGACCTTGGCCTTGCCACCTTTTGAAAGGTTTTACCCATTACCGATATTGAAGCAGACAGTGATATCATATGATGTTATCTTAGAATGATTAAGAAGAAAATTAATGGCATACCCTCGAACAGGAATTGAGAGCTGTTTAGCAGCACGAATAACAGCTCGGTAACGAGCAAGGCTTTCTTCAATACTGCAATTAATGTTGGATTTTGAAAATGATTCAGAAGCTGATGCAAAAACAGCAACTTCTCTGGCACCAGCTGCTACTGCAGCTTCAAAACCCTACAAAAGTAACATGTCACAGATCGGAATATAAATTGTACAATTTATGGTTTTATCAAGATATTTGTACCTTTAAATTAGGGGTCAGAACTGGCATTCTGATGCTCCCTAAGTTATTTACTGCTTGCATTACATCCTTTGCATCAGCCAACTATAAGATAAAGAAACATAATGATTCAAAATCAGATGGAATGGAATAAGTCATTCAGATTTCTATAATTGAACTAGTTTTTTCTCCATGAAAGATATTAAATTATTGTACAATTGAATGACTTTTATCCAACAGAAGCCATCCAAAAGCCTCCACATGATCCATGAGATTGAGAACTAATTTCAGATACAAACACTTTGGTACAAATTTACTCAACCCAACACTCTATAAAATCATCAATATCAATTTACCACAAATAAGGTAAAGCAGTTGTACCTGTGGGACCCATTTGGGAGACACAAAACTTGTAACCTCAATAACAGATAACCCTGTAGAAGCTAGTCTATGAATCAATTCAATCTTTACAGCTGTAGGTACAATGTTCTTCTCATTTTGTAATCCATCCCTTGGACCAACTTCTACTATCTTAACAAACTTTGGTATACAGTTCAGAAACTGCATCAAGCCATTATCCGATTAAAAATTGAAAATAAGCTAATTACCAGAAAAAGAAATGTAATAAAACAAACTGACAACAGAATGTTTAGAATATATATTACATAATTGGAAACACAAAGAGGCAGAAGTTAGTAGCTGAAAACTTGAACAAAGAACACTAAAAATAATGCAGCAGCCACTGAATTACCTTATATGCTAAACCTTGCAAATCTTTGGTATGGCATTTTGGACTGCTTTGGCTATCAGAGAATGAATCATCAGTCATCCCAAATTTCATTGATTTCCTCCCTTTGGTCACAGTCTTCTGAGTGAAGGAGTTATCTTGGGATAAGTCTCTTGTTTGTCTTTTCCATGGGAATGTCTCTGCTGTATACTCTTCATCATCTTCACTACATAAAGATGCAAGGTATTGTGATATAGTCGGCAGGTAAAAATCAAAGACTATACAATGAAAGTGATAAAGGTTGAATTATAGAGCAATGATATGTATCAGTCTCTAACAAGAGTTGCAATATATGACTCACTTGCAGCTGTTAGATGTGCTGCAAATTCGTCCTTCAATCCAGCAGTTTCCCATGCCCAAGTTATCTACTCTGGGACGGCAAGCTCCAGATGAGAACCTCTGAATCCTATCAATGGTGTTCATACTTGGCAATTTGTCAAGACCAAGTGGTTCCTCCAAACTTGACATGGTGAAGTGATAGGTTAAAGGGAGCTAGCAAAAGATATGAGAGAGTAAGTACTTTGTTTGAAGAACCTATTCAAACCAAACTTAGCTATCTCTATCTCCAGGTAGAAAGCAGAGACAGATTTTCATCTGCATATCATGCTTCTATTTATCTTCACAGAAAGAGAGTCAGTGGCTAGTAATACTGTTCCGGATTGAAATTGTGTTTTTTTCACAATCAGTTAAAATTGCAAGAAAAATAAGTTTCCCTTTAAAGAATCCATTTACTACAGATGATGCCATGTCATAGAAAAAACAGTTAATAAAGAATCACAGTTAGTTGCAATTGATTTTGAAGTAATATGATTCATGTTTAGATGTTTTAATTCTAAAAGTATGTCAGCAGTAAAACTCAATAATTATTTCAGCTCCAAAAATAAATTCTAGAAGCAAAATCAATTTCTTGAGAGGAAACCTAACATGTAAATCCAAACATTAGCCAGCATATCAACGTGGATCATCTAACGTGAATCCAAACATATGGGGACAATGTTTGTCTGAGCATGTGGAAAATGAGAGAAATGAAATGGAGTTAGACAGAAGAAATGTTCAGATTTTTTATCCTCATTGTAGTGGGCAAAAAATCACTTCCAACTTGCTTTGGTGCAATAATGAGGGCCAGGATTTGTGGTTGTAATATAAAGGAGTTTCTTCCTCCACTTACAACCTTTCCGCATTTTGCAAAGCACGTGTGAAGTGATTTTCATTCCTCATTTTCCACCAATTCAAATAAGGATAGCCATAGTCACAAAAATGGTGATCAATAATAATCAGCCACAAGGTTATAAATAGCTTGTTCTGTGCTTAGTGCCCCAACAGCAAATCGAAAACTTTAAGCAGAGTATAAATGAGAAAATGCATCCCTTCTAAGATCAGGAAGATAAACTATGCTTCTGGGATTTTTAATGGCTGCTGAATCACAGCTGACAAAAAAAAAAGGAAAAAACTTGAGCAAGAACTCAGTAGAAGCTTGGAACCCAATTCCACAAAAAGTAAATAAATAACTAAACTTTGAAAAAGGCATTCAATGGAAAACAACCATGCTCAATGAATAGTCCAGAAGAAGACAAAATTATGTTTTTTTCTTGTAATTTGAGAGTTTGTTTGGCAAGTTCATATGGGAGGCAAGAAAATAGAAATTGGGAAGGAGACAGACCTGAAAAAGTGTAGAGAGGAAAGGTAAGAAATTGGGGAGAATGGAAAGAGGGGAGAAGAATGAAGGGAGGTAGATGAAGAAGAAGAAGAGTAGGAAGAAAGGGAAATATGACTATGACTTTTTGTTTGATTATTTGAATTGAATGGAGACAGAGAAAGAGAAACTAGTTTTCAGTTGGTAGTTAGGTCACTAGTTAGGTTAGGTCACTAAGATTTTAAAATAAACAAAACTGTCTTTGCTACTAAGAATTGCTTTGAAAACAAATCACTTTTTCTTTTACAAAACACTTATTTCATAGCTCACAATCTTCCTTCAGTTCAGTACAATTCTTATGAATGAGACAAAAGTTTATGCACACTTCAAACTTAAAAGTGGAACTACTTTGCTAAACTACAACAAATTCTTTATACCAAAGTTTTTCTCTCTCTCTCAAAATGATTTTTTTGAGAAATTTATCTAAACATACTTTTAGTATATTTCACAACCATATGCATAGATTGAGTGAAAAAATCATGTCACCCTCTTTAAAAAAATCCTTGTTCATTAATATATTATTTTAGATAAATTGATTTTTCTATTATTTTAGTATGTCCATGAACTTAAATGTATTATTAATATTTAAAATTTAGTGTAATAATTATATTAAAAGTAATAATTAATTCAATAAATAAAACAGACAAAAAGTAATGCGCTTAGTCGTTTTCATTTCAATATCCTAAGATAATCATTCCTATCATACTACTTAATTATATTCTAGTAAATTCAAATGTGTAACTTATCATCTCATTTAATAGTATAAAATTAATAAATAAAACATTATAAAATTAGATAACACATAATGGATAATTAAGAAATATATAAAATATTAATGCACTTATTCATCTTAATAATTATAGTAACATAATATGTTATATCATTGTCTTTCACCAAAGACATATAATCACATAACTCATCATCTACTCATATAAGAAAATGATCATAGCAAAAGAACAACAAAACACAAAAGAAAAGACAAAATAAGCTAATATGAAAAGAAAAAAACATCATAAGACGATTAAATCATATTAAATATCAATTAAACAATGATAAAATACAATAACTCAAACACATATAAATATTGACATTAAACTCAATTATTTAGATACATGCATTTGACATAGGGTTTCATTGTATGATTGCACTTGTAGTATTATTTATGCTTTACAAAGTCATAAACATAGGGATTATCATTACCTTACTACTCATAAGATTAGTCTCATTTGCGCCTAGGACCTAAAGTTTAGTGGTTAAAACCTTCTACCATTCTTTTCCCCTTACTCTTCCTCTTTATATGAGTTGAATAATTGGTAGAATATCAATATACCTCCCTCTGAACTTGGGATATGTCAATGCATGCATTACACATCACCAGTACACATAATTTCTCTTTGAAATTCTCTAACAATACCACACATGTTCATGACAAAAATCCTCATTTTCACACACATAGTTTTCATACTCACAAGCATACTTAAAGATTATATAAATCAATACCAAACAACCAAGAAGAAAAACAAAATTAAACACGTAGACTGGCACTCAAGGGTGTTGTCCAACACTAGACTTCTTGTAAAAGGTGGTGCTCAACCTCAATCTTAGTGTTAAGCGCCATTTTTATTACAAAAAGTCGCGCTCAATGACACCTTGCCTAGCGTCCTAGAACTAAATTATTGCAGACCTGTAGTGAAAGATGATATTCAATAGTGTCCTACTACCACTCAATGCCAAAGCATTTGCAAAACTAGACGCTCAACAGTGAAAAGAGATACTTAGTGGTCTGAAGTTAAAATGCTCGTAGACTTACACACCTAAGGTTGCACTCAATGTTATATCAATTTACAACAAACTCATATTTGTGATTTAAGTGAACTTGAACATGATCAATTGCTCAAATTGAGATTCTTTTTTTCAAATAGTTGGTTCAACACAATTGTTATACATTGAAACTTATATCAATTTGCTCAATTACTTGGCTCTTCAGTTCTCTTAGTCACAACAGTCCAGATAACAAACAAATTCAATTCAATCCTTAAACCACACAATTCAATTCAGACATAAACACTAATCATATTCAACCAACGTATCAACAATATTAGATTTATCAAATTCACACACACTAAATAAACTAGTTTCTCTCACGTGAAAGGCAATCAAACAACTTGATGACCTTTTAAAATATCCTTAGATCCACATGAAGCTCAAACTGCTCCTTTGAACAATGCAAACACAACTACGAGACACAATTAGGACCAGTGATTGGCAAATACTAGCAAAGAAAACTCAAACACTACATATAAACCAAAAAGAGTCACATGTAAAAAAAGATCAAATAGATTTAGAAATGGACATAAACCAACTTATCCTATCGAGAAAACGAATCTATTAATCTTGATGAACTCATCGTAATTTTCCAGATTTTCAAAAAGAGAATTTAAAAAGAATAGAAAAAGCACTTTAAAAGAAAATTCTAAAAAAATGTGTTTTTAAATAACTTTATAAAAGTTATATTTATATTTTAAATTTTTAGTACTAAAATAATTGAATTTCATAATCTTAAACATCTATCAATTTTAAAGCACGATTTTCTATTATATAAAGTATAACTATTTTTATATATTTTTTAATTACAATTATATGTGTTCTTTTCTTTTATTTCTTTAAATGAATAAGTATTTTTATCTATACTCTGTCATGTTTTTATTATTTTTTTTGTCATTTGGAGTTAAACTATGTTTCTAATATAATAGATTATGTTTTTCTTGTCTGCCTCTTCTTTTACTTTGCATTTGATTTTAGTTTTCTTAAATGTTAATGATGATAACACTGTTAATAGTAAATAAATAAGTAACATTTAAAAATAACATCTTTACAAATTAATATTGTTTGTAATGTTAATTGAATCTCACAGGTTCTTTCATATATAAATATATAAATGGACTTCACTGTCATAACATGATGCAACATAACATGCGTAATTAATTTTCAATAAATAAGTGAAAGTGATTTTTCTAACTATTTTCTGAGAAACCATTTTTTTTCTAAAGCTAGCGTTGTATGCCAAATAATTACTTAAATAACACACTTCTGTTTTGGTTCAAATTTGGTATTTAGGTGTCTGATTTTTTATTTATTTTTTCTGAAAATTAAAATTCAATTTTGAATAATCAAATTTCTAAAAGGAAAAGAAAATATTTTTTTGAAATTTATCAATTAATTAAAATAATTAACATTATACAAAAAAGTTGTTAACAATTGAAATAATTGTTCTCTGTTATTATTCTTTTTTAAATATTTTTGGTTTTTAATGATGTTTTATGTTGTCATTCTTTATAACTTATTTTTTATTTCTTATTACTGTTATCATCTTAATTAATAATATTTATGTTATCCGCATTTATAATATTAATTTCAATTTTTCATTCTATGTTTGCATTCATTTCAAAAATGGACAATAAAATTACTAATATATTCAACACATATTTCTTATATTAACTAAATTATAATTTAGTTTTCATGCATAAATATTACTAAAAACATGTTCTCAAATCATATTTAATTTAAGTTTTACAGATTGCATTACAAAAAAATTCAAAATATAAAAATATATTTAAAATTTTTATCATATATATAATTCACTAAAATTGAAACACTTACATTTTTGTTGTATTAAAAAAATAATCAGAATTCAGTTCCTCAAAAACTCCGTTGCAGCTAAATTCTTAACGCCAGAAAATACAAAAAACAAAGCCATTATTGGCTTATAATAATTACAAAAGAGACAGTGTGTTACACGATTCCTTCTGTGACCTAACAAATCATTTAAGAGTCTCTTTATTTTTTTCAACTCCATTTAACTTTATTTTAGGTCAACAAACTATTTTAAGCTATTTTTTTTTTAAAAGTAAACAATAAAATCAAGGTAATTTAAATAAAAAATCGAATATATGTTTTCTAAATTTAGTTCTTACTAATAAAATTCATTCTAATTTTAAATGTCATGATATTTTTAAAAAATAATATTGTTTTTTGAATTTTTAAAATATAATTATTATTTTACAAAATAGATTTACGTAATTCTAAATCTAGTTTAATTCATGTTATGCAACAAGTAAAATAATAATGAATACAATTTTTTAACCTCACCTAATATATATTTGTATATAGTTTTTAGACATTTTTTTAACAGAAGTAATAAAAAAACTGAATTTAGAGTGAAAAAGGATAATTTAGATAAACATTATGTGAACAACTTTATGAAATCGTGGTTTTCCCATAACAATGGAGGTCCACATAGTTATACGTTATGGAGGTCGAATGGGTATAGGTTTGATTAAGTTATTTTAAATATTTTTTAAAAATATATATACAATTTTTATCTTTAATTAAATATTTTGTATAAAAAATTATATTATAATATTATCAAGTATTTAATATAAATTTTTATATATAATGTTAAATATTAAGAAAAAAATAAGTATATAAGTATTAAATAACAATTTAAATAAAAATGATAAAATGTGTAACTAAAAGTTACAGAAGTAAAGATTAAAGAAAAATTAATATAAGTTATTTTAATTATAAGATATTTTTGATAATTTAAAAGAAAAAATATATATGAAAATAGGGAATATATATATATATATATATATATATATATATATATATATATATATATATATATATATATATATATATATAAATTTAATTTCATATTCACAGATAATTATTGTTGAAATCGTGAAAAGTTCACACAATACTACAAAATAGATTATCATTCTTAATCACATTATATTATCTATAAAGAATAGTAATATAGATTTAATGCAAGATATCACAATAAAATTTCAATATAAAGGACTAAATTAATTTGTTGAAATAAAATTAAAAAAAAATTGGAAGGCTTTAAAAGTATGAAATTATATTATAAAAAAAATGAAATAAAGATAAATGTATATTTAGCCTAATATATATTAAGAACATTTCACTCATGTGAAACATATTTTGGCATGCCTATTTCCCAAGTTGTTAAATATTTTTGGCAAAGCGAGAGAGGTAAAAAAGTGGTGGATTTTTGAAGTTTTTGTTTTTTATGTATTACTAAAAGAAAAAGAAGACATAAACTTAATTATTTATGAATAAAAATAAAATTGAGTAAGAGTAAAAATTAAGATGGTAAAATGAATCAGATTTTTGATGGAACAAAAAATAGATAGATGGTAAAATGGTCTAAGCCAGTTCGATCTTATCTTTTTTTAGGATCATAGTGCATGAAACATGACACACATTCATGTTTTTTAATAAATGTTAGAGATTAAATCTCAAACATACAAGATTAAACATGGTCGCTAATTTGGTTTTGGTCTATAAAGAAAAGACCCCGAAAAGATGCTTTTCTTTTCTTTTCTTTAAAATCCCCAACACACATTAAAAATGAATTTTCTAATAATTTCTAAGCATGTTTGTGCAATATTGTTTTTAGGTACATCTCATTCAATTCATATTATAAGTAGTAATGATGATCCATGTTTGAACATTAAGGGCTTGTTCTTTTGAGTGGATTTGAGGGAGAGGATTTGAGAAGATTTGAAGATAATTTTTTTGTCATTTTTTTGAGCAAATTTGGAGGTAAATTAGAGTGAATTTGAAAATAATTTTTTTTAATTTGTCATGTCAATACAATTCTATACTAATTCTCACAAATTTTATTTTCAAATTCACTCTCATTTACCTCCAAATTCGCTCAAAAAAACGACAAAAAAAATTATCTTCAAATCCTCTCAAATCCCCTCAAATCCATCCTCTCAAATCCACTCAAAAGAACAAGGCCTAAAGAAGTTGTTGGCTTGTCCACTTTTGCGGTTTGGTGATGATTTTATAAGTAATGGTACCTATGGAATTTGTGGATCAAATATTTTTAGAATAAGTTACTCCAGAAATATTAAAGAAAAAAATATCTAGTTAATGTATAATTTTTTTATATAATTTTCAAAATCGATATTTTTAACCTAATTTAAATTTATATAAAAATATTGCTATTTAAAGAAAAAAAAATGTTTTAGAGGAAATGTGGGATTTGTGTTTGTCGGTCACAGGTACCCATTAACTGTTACCATCATTAATGACTTGCCGTAAGCCCAAAAGACAAGTAAGATACAAATGGACATGACATAATAATTATTTCAAAATAGTTTTTATTTTTAATAAATTAAACATAACTTTAAAAAGATAAAAAGAGAAAAACTCTTTTCTGTTTTGTGTTTTTGCAGTTACAATATATAGGTTTGTAAGTTGAGAATGTACAAATTCATTTCAGTATCAATGCTAACAAACAGACTTTATCGATGATGCTGACACGATCAGAACCACACGGAATGATTGAAACTCCACCTTCTATGCACATAAAAAACGAAATTCAAACAATTGAAATGAAAAAAAGAAGATATATTAGTTCTTAATATTACAAAAGTAATAAATAACTACAGATAAAAATTAAAATACCATGTCACAGGTATTATAAAACACTTTGATACAGTACAAAAGAATTACAATGGCCGATTGTTGAATCACAAGGAAAATGTTGAAAGCATATTCTTTGGAACTCTAGGATGATTTTAAGAAGCTTCGAGCTGCATCTAAACTCAACTCTTCATTCACCTAAAAAGTAAAATATAATGGAAAACATAAAATCAAACAACAAAAAATTTCGTTAAATGCAATACTATTAAGGAAACAGTTCCTATTTATTGCATTAGAAGCAACAATTTTGGTTTCTTTTCCCCTTTTTTCATTTTCTGTAATTTCAGGGAGAAAATATATCTTTCGTAGTATTTATTATGAACAATGAGATAAATGAAATTTAAATAGGCACATACTAGTTTCTTATGAATTTGTCGGAATGCCTTGCAAAATCTCTCTGCTTCTTCTGCATCCATCTGTTGGAACATTACAATCAATGAGCTGAGTTTCACTCAAAGCATAATTGACAGCTTTATTTAATAATGACAGGTAAATATCATATGGATTCTCAATAACATCACCAAATTTATACGCTTAAAGCATAAATACTATGACATAACTCCCTTCTCTCATTTGTCACCACTGTGCTTGCATGGGTTTAAGAGTAAATTATACTTTCTCAAAAACAGGTTTACAAAAAAGGGAAGTTGCCAGAGAGTAACATTCATTCATGGACAAAAATAATAATACGAATGTTTCTCTCCTATAACCAAAAAGACAAAATCAAATTACATTGGAATGCTTTTATCCTTATCTTTACAAAATAAAGTACCCAAAAAATTCTTGACAAAATAAAGGTCCATCATTAAGTGAAAATTTCAACTGGGCAAATCAAGTAAACCAGGTTACTGTTGTCCCAAGGGAGGAGGCAATGATGCAAAACAGTTGATATATTGACATACCATATGGGACTCCAAATAATTATAATAATAATATAGAAAATAGAAATTTTGGGTTTAATCAAAAAAATAGTAAGCAATTGACGACACAAACAAAAACCAATGCATCCCTTCATATGTCAAATTCCTCTTATGGAAGGGTAGGCTAAACCATGGATGCATCTAAGACATGCCATTACTTCCAATTAAAACTTCAATATTCACATAATCAGCTTCAAACTTGTTAAGGGTGCAAACAAATTTCTGATAATGTGCTATGATGCTAATTCTGAAACAAATTTATATGCATATAATAACAGGTAAATTTTAGAATACCTTCCTAGCAGCCTCCGTCTTTAGCTTGCTCCAAAATGAATCTGTACATTTGAAGAATTCACACAAGAATAGCATGCATTAATTTTTCAAAATCATTATTCTGTTTCCTACTAGTTATAACCAAAATAAATAAATATTTTTCCATGCAACTCATGGATGTTGATGCGCTTTCTAGGAAATTGAAGTTGAAAAAAATGTCCCAAAGATAGTTGTACCATGTTGATCAAGTCCTTGCTGCTCAGAATCGTTAATTTCCTTTTCATCCCATGCATCTTGCCATTGCTTTACCTGAAGATACAAATTCGTTAGCTGACATGATATATATGCAAACATCCGTGCCTATAACAGATGCAGGTTCAGCATTACCACCTCATTCTGTGCTACCCCAGATGGAATTTGTCTGGATGACGCTGCTTCTGCCTGAAATTTAACTGTTATCAATTTGGTACTTGAATGCATGTTCAAATATAATTCGTAAATTATTTAAGCTAAGAAACACAAATTTTGAAATTTGAATCATATATAGTTTGAGAGTACGCTCCATCTGAATCACAATTTCAGAAAATGCCACTCAAAGGAGTAAAGGAATTTAAGGTAGAGAAAACCAATTGATTCGTATAAAATAAAACGTCAGCATTGTGGACACTACATATGTAAGTGGAACAGAAATGGGAAATTATTCCAATCTTTGTATTAAATAAAAAATAAGAATAAGATGAGATAACATTAACTAGTATTGACAAATTCCGGGGCAACTCTTACCAACCGTAAGGCAATCTTCATAATCCAAACTTCGCACAAAGGATGTAAAGATATAGAAGGAGAAAGGTCAAGGTTTTGTCTCTAAAATAGGTCCAGTAGCATGTGCGCTAACATCATCCAAGTATTTCTCATTCATCAACCAACACAGAACAAAATAGTTAAATTAAATGATCCTTCAAACCGTAACAAGCAAGAGAAGACTTTTGGATTTCAGTATGTTCAAATTGTTTCAATGAAGTTCAAAAGTTGGCGCAGAATACTATGACATTTGTAATTTTCTATAAAACAAGTATCATAATATGAAAAAGAGAAAGAACACAAAGGAAGGAGGATGAGCTATCTTCCAAAAAGACTAAATAATAACAATAGAAAAAAAGGGTACAAAACAACAAGGAAACTTGAAAGTATTTAGAACAGATGTTTCCTCAAAAAGGCATGAGAAGGGACCCAGGTAATATCCATGAATTGAATACAGCCTTTTCCCACGAAAACTCCACAGAGATGAATATCCTTAAACATAAAATCAATCCATTTCAACGAAATACACCATTGGTTTGCAAAATTCGATAGTAGCTCACTGCTCCCACCTCCTACCAAAGCCTCTGGCTTCAATCCCAAGGTAAAACTGAGTACATCTTTTCTAAAAAATTTCTTTCAACTTGATAAGTATATAATTAAAATACCCAATTTAACCACCAAAACTGAAACCATATATTTCTTACCGATAAAGTCCTCGCAATTCATTCCTGGACCTTGTCAAAGATCTCATACCAAATCCTTCTCATGTTTTATGGTATTCGTAACCTAAAACTTTCACCTAAAATTTCCTCAAGAATTGAGACACTAATATACATCAAACTGCACTACCACCTTAAACTAACATCAAAACCAAAAAGGATTTAATTGCATTAGAGAGAAGCATTACGTGAAATGCAAAAATCACAACATGGGTCTCTGAAAGATCGAAACTTTAACCAGCAGAGAAGCCAGATTCCTAATGCAGAGTTATGGAGATAAAAAAATTAAGGAGAAGGCATACAATTGTAAACCCTAAACAGAGAGAGAGAGAGAGAGAGAGAGAGAGAGAGAGAGGTACAGAGTAATCGCGACAACGAACAACGGGGAAGAGTTGGAGAAGGCGTTGAAATTCAGCTTCATCCATGCTTGCACTGCAAACCCTTCTTTCTTCTAATTCTTCGTCTTCTTGAAGGAGAAGACTTCACTGAGAACGGAGAAACGCAACCTCAGTCACTATGATAATTGCTTTTTATTCTGTGATCATTTCAATTGTTTTGAAAGGTGTCTATATAATTTGTATTAATGGTTTTAATGAAGGATAATTACATTTTAAACAATTCATTTAATTTTTAATTAATTCCTTATTAAATTTGTTTAATTCAATAATGTAAATTAATAAAATCAATGATAAATTTATTATTTTAATTTAAACTTTTATATCATCATTATTATCATCAAAACAGGTTGTGGTGAATTACAAAATCTCATAATTTGTAGTAAGTTAAAAATATAGAATAAAATAAGAATCACTTCATCTATTTAACAAAAAAAATTATACAATAAAAACTAAATTAAAAAATAAATTATTGAATGTTTTTAAATAAAAAATAAATTAAAAATACTTAAATTTATAAAAAATTAAAAATTAATTAAATTTTAGTAAATTACTTAATCTTAAATTCAATAATAAATTGCTTAATCTAATTTTACTTATTTTAGCTATGAATGAATTTCATAACAAAATGTATATTTATTTATTTTAATATTTAAAATATATCTTAAATTTATTATTGATAAATTTGATATATTTTACTCTCATATTTTTCTCTACTTTCTAACATAAAATTATACTCTTTATGATTAGCATTTCTTTTCCTTCACTTTCACGTAAAAATACTAATGATAAAAGATACAAATAAAAGATACATAAAATTATAGTAAAAATTACTAAATTTTTTCCCATATATTACTCCTCTCAATTTCATTGTCTTCCCTTCTCACTTATCCACAAAATCAAACAGATAAAAACTAATAATAAGGAAATAAAAGTATTTATTTTATCATTTTCCTTTATTCTATCAATCTAAAAACGTAAAATTTTATTAAAAATTCCTTAATTTTTCCTTTTTTTTCCTCTCAGATTGATTTCTTATCCAAACCAAAAGTTTTTCCTTAGTTTTTTTTCCCGTCATTTTCCTCTCAGCTCCGTTTCTTATCTGAACCAAATGTTAAAATGGTCCCTCACATAATAAACTACTAAAAGTTCAAGAAGAAAAATCGTATCTAAAAATAAAAAACTAAAATATAAAATTATTTGGTGAAATGTTAATATTTAGTTAAATCCGAGTCATAAAATAATCTCAATGCAAAAATAGCAACATGAAAAATTACATTTAAATGAGCTTTCATTTGACAGACTAAGATTATCTTCAACCGTGTTGTTTATAATAATTGTTTAAATAAACAATGTTACTTAAAATACGATATTATAATGATAATTCAGAATGTTCTACGTCCGCGTTAACATTTTCTTACCATTTTAAATATATTTTTTTATCATCGTAAAGTTCTTTTAAATGTCAAAAGAACAAAATTACCATTAATAATCAGACAACTATGCATACAATTTTATTTTTAGTTGAAATTATAAATTCATTTTAATAACTTGCATAAGATTAATATTAGAGGTTGACACGAGTTACCAGATCAAATTCAATTTGTTTCAAGAATACGATATTCTTTTCTCCTCAATCTTATACGTTGATTTAAAAGTTTTAATTTATCTAGAAACATCTGTTGCTTTAACAGAAATTATAACCATAGTATTATCATAATAATTCGTATACAAAATTTTCTTACAAAAATTGTAAATCATTAAGACAATATAAAAGAAAGAACTAACCGACTACAGCAAATAATGAGCAAGAAGCAGGAGCTGTAGTGATTTATCATCTGAAAACTTAGTAAATAAGGATTAAGACCATAGCTCGTACAATTTAGTGTTTCCAGTCTTGAAGAATGTTGACACATTTTCTTAATATTGACTTTGCACCTTCGTTCTTCTCTATCTCGCACTGATGAATCAGCTCGTCCTTGAAACCTTCATTGACGTCGCCAACCAACGGCACGTCCATCGAAAGTTTCATGACTTCCAGAAGACATTCTGAAGCTGAAATATGAACCTGATTTTCGGCACAACAATCACCACTTAGTAACGATGATCACGCAAACACACAAAAAGTTACAAATCTAGTCCCTAAATTTCGACTATCCTGACAGTTTTGTTCGTTAGATTTTTAAATTGATAATATTTCCTAAAGAAAATAATTTTGCTTCAGTTTTACTTCAGAGTCCACTTTTGCCAAACAATCAAGGCAATCAGATGTAATGTATGCAGCAGTAAATTTTTTAACGCATCGTATCTGTTTCGTTTCGTTAGTATTGTAGATTGGGTGAAAATAAAACAGATCACTGGGCTTATCACTGGAGCACAACAACCTTTTAACTATTTTTTGAATTACATGGTACGAAGTCATGAGCAAACCCAATAAATGTGAAAGCAGAGCAATTTCATTCACTATAACAAACATTATTTAGTGCTTTCCATAATTATACCCCTCACCTCTCCAAAATATGTTTTGAATACAAATGATGCATACAAGTAGAAAAAAAAATTGGAAAAAATTTCAGTAAACATTTCATAAATTACGTTCATAAAATATTTAAATGAATGCAATGAAAATATTCATGATTCCCAATTGAAATTGCACTTGTAGCTCATGTCATTATAAATTAATAGTGCTGTCTATTGAAATTTACTTCCAAAAGTGCTGATTACCCCAGGGGTTTCTAGTTCTATAGGATTGGGAAATCTAACTCATGAATAATGTTCAACCAAACAAGACAGTGACGTACCTGTGCAATTTTTATTGTGCTTATGCAATGCAGTATTTTTGGTGACAGAGAGTGAAATATCTGTAAAAGAATAAAGTTTATTTAGATCATTCAAGAATTGAAGTTACTAGTCCAACTGAGAGTAAGCCTCCATTACCTCCTGAACAAAAGAAGTTGCGCCAGCAAGTTCGTGATTTCCCTGGGAGTCTTTCACAACACTGTGGAGCCTTGAGCAAAGTTCTTTGATAGATAAAAAGGCTGCAGTTTTAACTGCACAACGATGGCTTTCTTAATTAAGACTATTAGAAAATTGGAAGGGACTTTGAAAAATGATGAATGAAGTATAAAGAATACCAGTCCATTTATGTTCAGGCAACAGGAATGCGGTATACATGTGCATTAAGCTCTTTTGTTTCTCAAGAATATCATTTATATGTGCCACATGGATACAAGAGGTTAAACAGTCAACAATTTTGTTATGTGGAACAGAAATCTCTTCAACACTGTCCAACTCTGCAAAAAAAGAAGTCAAAAAGGGTTGTCGTCAGTAGCACTAAGCAGCTTGTAACAAGGAAAAATCAAATGATTTAAGTGGCTGGCCATTTGAATAGCCATTGAACAGTAACAGTAACAAGGAGAATCGTCCATTTCATCAAGTTTCTAAATAGGGTGATGTTATAAAACGTTTTCTATTTTCAGTTTGTTTCCTATTTTCAGAAGTTTGTATTGGATAAAGTGAAAGCAAAAATGAAAATAAAAATATTTTCACGTTTCCTAACAAACCTTTGAGAGTAAAAAACAATGAAACCAAATGGCCCCAAAATGAAAACCTCGTTAAGAAACAACAAACTAAACCAACTTGGCATGAGGAACTTAACGTCAAGAACTGCATTAAATGATTCATTGATGGTCATACACAGTCTCCTATAAGGAACAAAACCTGTTCAAGATATAAATGAAGATCCAGAATTTGTCATAACCTGTTTCAGCGGGATCACTGACCAAAGGTGCTTGCCCAGACTTTAGGGGCTCTGAATTGCATAGATCAAACAACAAGGGAAAAACCATATTAAAGAACTCTGGATTGGCCAAGGATTTTATAACCTGGAAACATTCAAAAAATAATGCAACTTAATATGAAAGAATATATGAAATATTGCTGAATTTAGTATGTTATGCTTAAACTGTTGAGTAAGAGGTTCATATATGATTTCATATTTATAGGAACATGGGTATTGTGGGAGTCTAAGCCTCACATCAAGTAGTATAAGAGGCTTGATGAAGTATTCAAGTGTTTGGTTTCCCCCCCTTAACATCTAGTTTTTAAGGGGTGAGTTCAAGAAGTACTTGGGTGCTTACTGTTGGCCTCATTACTGATTATCAGCACCTCAAAAAGAACTACCTATAAAGGGTCATGACTGGTGAAAGGTTTTAGCCAATAAGAAATTATATTCAAGTGTCACTAAGTAAATTATCATAGAGTGAAAGTTGTCGAGACGTTGGCTAAGCAATGTTATGATGGGACTTCGGAATTATGGGAGGCTAAATCTCAAATTTAGTATGGGATACTTGATGGAATATCTAACTTTTAACAGCTAGCTTTTAATGGGATGGGTTCCCCAAGTGCTTGGGTGTTTATGTTATGTCTCATATGTTCCATTACAACTTGTATAGATAGAAGCAGTGTAAAAAGAGGCCAGGCCAACAGATCACTCACTCCATTTGACTTGACAAAATAAATGGGCTAGTACCATTGAAATCCCAGTTCTGCTACATCTCGTCTATAGACTTTTCAAAAAATTAAAATGAATGATAAAAGAATAAAATTCTAGAGCATATTTTGGTGATTAATCAACATTTTAGTATGCACTTTATAATGTTATATGGTGTATTGTTATTATATGAAACATGGTGCTTCACTCAATCCGTAGTGTTTTTCATGAAATTTTGCTATTTTTCTAATTACCTTGGGATTTTTATGATAAGTCAGTCTAAGGAAGGCCAATGAGCCCATGAGAATCAGGCTACGACTCTAATTTTCTCTTCCGATGACTACAAATTAAAATAAAACACAGCCAAATATGTTTTACTCTCAAGTTATCTATGTAGTTTTATGATGCTCAGTTTCTATTTTTTTATTATCTTTGTAATTAATTCTAAATAAGGGTACAGAAAAACGAAGTTGTTGAGAGCAGATGGCTGTGCTTTGAAGCTTCCATGGGTGCAGTTAAATTTCAAGATTTTAAATGTGGAATACACAAGCATGGTAGTATACCAAGACTATTTCAGATTCTGTAGATTTTTCCTAAAGCTTGACTTCCTAATTTCTGCCATCAAACTCATCACTACAATTTGGAGTGTCACCATTTTGCATTCTTTTAGAATTTAGTAGTTTCTGTTAAGAGGTGAATTTTAAGCTAAAATCAACCCCACAAAACCGAAACCGGCTTTTAGGATGAGGTTTATACTCACTTATATACTATAAATTAATCTTATCTCTAGTCGATACGAGACTTCCAACAGTTTCTAACACATTTGATTTGTAACTTTTATCCACTTTTTGTTATAATTTATTTTTTTCTTGAACATTTGATATTGATTATATTGCTTTGTTGGTTTCAATTGAATGTTTACCCCAAAGGAGAAAACTTTCCCAAAATTACTAACCAGCACACATTATAAATAAATTACTAACCTGTTCAAGAGAGGAAAGTGCTGCTTCACGATACTTTTTCCCCTTTCTGGTGCATGCAGATGATACCAAATTCAGAATGGCAATGGAAGAGGAGGAACCTTCAGCTAAAATTGCTTTATGGCAGGATGTACATAGAGCACCTACTGCTAGCAATAGCACCTCTTTACCCTGCCATATGTAGTAAGAAATACAAGCACATGAAACTTGACGCAATCGTCCAAGATTGATATTTGATAACAAGTTTCTCTGCCAAATATATAAACTTAAAAGTGGAAGTCTTCATTATTTTACCTCCCATAGGCGACCAGGAATTTCCTTCATGAGAGACTGAAGCAAAACCTTATGGTGAGAAGAAAGAGATTCATCCAAAACTTCACTAAGCCTACATATAGCCTGTGCAGACTGCAGGCAACAGAAGATAAATAAGTAAACATCTATACACAAACCATGAAATCACCAAGTTGAATGAGGTTATATGAAAATAATAGAAAAGGAAGAAAACAGAGCAAGACTAACTTTTCTTTTACTTGCCCATGATGATGATGACATGCCCTCACAAATAAGTGAAACAATTTCTTGTAAATATAAGTGGAGAGTGATTCGTTCCCCACTTGTATATTCTTCCCATAGTTCCTCAAATAGTCCAGAGACATTTTTATCATCTTCAAATCTGCATGACAATTTTTAGTCTATGTGAAATAAGAATACTTAAATTTTTCAATGTGAAGATCTTAGTTTGCTATATGAGCTTTATTCAACAAACACAGTTTGCTCATCTACCCTTAAAATTCAGAATCAAATGCCTACAACGACATACATGATTTTCAAGAGTTAAATATAAAATCCATAATTGGCCACAATGTGAGAGCTTAAGTTTTTACCAAATACGGATCCTTACAAGGCTGATGGGAACATTCTTCCAGTTAAATTACAATTTGAGACAAGATATGCTTGGCCAGTGCTTTTTCCATGATTATAAACCATGATTTCAGCTAAGTCAGATATATAAAATTATTCCCAGCCGGCCTATTTAAACTTTAGGAGAGTTGGCCATTCACAATAACTGAGAACTTGGCTTGGTGTTCTCCATAATAATAATTTACTAAAATAAAGACACTACAACAATAATTAATGGGACCTCAACATGGTATTCACAACTTCTCTATTGACCTACACTTTGCTATTTTCCAAATACATTTTCAGAATTCTTTTTTTCCAACATAACATGAAATAATTTCTGAAATTGATGAGAATGCAACAGCATAGAACATACTGCACCCTTTGAAACTGGTACAAGAGAAATTATAGGAAAAACAAAAGAACAAGACAAATCCTACAAACTCATCATAATGACTCCAAAAGACTCCAAATCTACTTACCTGGAATCACCCAGTGTTCACAAAGAACAACAAACTAATATTCTAAAGGACAGTGGCTGGCAGCCAATGAATGACAAGCTTCTGCTTAAATTTATGATTCTGGATTTGATATAATGTTGGATTTTTATAAAATATTAAAATAAAAAACCATAACAGAAAAAAAGAGAATGTTCATAACCTTGAAAAAAAAACAACCGGAATGATAACTGCATAATATCCACCAACAACATCAGCTGCCATGGATGAATAGCTCTTTAAGAGAAATGCACATGCAATTTGAGAATTCTTGTCACCAGCGTGCAGAGCCGCAGTATCTTCGATAAGCTTTTGTGCTTGTGAGGCCGGTGTATACTTTAAGATTTTTGCACAAGCACTTGCAAACGCACGTTTTGCAGCAGTACTTTTTTCCTCCTTAACAACTGGAAACAACAATCTCACCAACATATTTGCATATGGCTTAATGTCAACACCAACACTTTCAAGCAACAGCGTAATGAAATTGGCAACACCAACCCTGCACAAGCACAGAAAGCATAATTAATTGTGAATATTACAAAAGTGATCTATCAGAGACAAAGCTTAAATATAGATTCATTGCATTTATAAGAATCATATAATTATCAGCACTGGTACAGTTCTGCTAAACATTATGTGGTTGCAAGAAGAGAAGTGAAATTTACTCATAGGCATTTGAATGATAAAATGGTATTATGGTTAATGTAAAATGATAAATGACTTTTGTTGCTTTAATTGAAAACTAGTTAGATAACGAGATCATCATGCTCCTCGATAGCTTCCATGTCATCACTTAAAACGACAAGAGACTATCTCTGTCACTACTACTCATGTAGTTGACAGTGATGATCCCTTGTTATCCTACATGTTTTCAAGGAAAACAACAAAAGTTACTTGTCGTTTCACAAGATTATTTTATATTAATTCCAAAATCTCACATTTCTTAATACATGTAAGTAAATAAGAAAAATGACTGAACAACATAACAATCACGTCATCCACTTAACGGAGAATTAAACAGTAAGAACTCAATTAAAAAATATAAAAGTTTAAAATACTCAATAGACCAAAATAATTTAATAGGGACTCAATTAAAACTACCAAAATTTTAGGGGCTTAAAACTTAATTAAGGCAAAAAATAACAAGTTGAATTCATTTGTTCTGTTTTTTCCTTGTTCATAATGAAACAGAATGGAGAATTAAATGGCAAGAACTCAATTAATAGTAAATATACAAAAATTTGAGGGGCTTAAAACTTAATTAAGGAAAAAAATAACAGTTTGAATCCATTTGTTCTGTTTTTTCCTTGTTAATAATTGATAGAAACCCAACAATAAAACTGAATATCACAGGTATATTATTCAAGTATTATGCAGAATAAAAGTTATGGAGCTGAAAGCTCTACAATCACCAGTAAAACCCAGAGTGCTCCCACTCCTAACCAGAGGATGACTCTCCTCCTAACCAACTCACCACCTCCTCTGTTCCCCCTTCACACTCTCTATTCTCTCTCCTATAACAGAATTCCCCTCCCCTGGATTCCTGACACGTCATTCCCCTTTTCTAACTAACTTCCCTTTCTTTTCCTAACCCCATTTTCTTTCTTCTCACGTAAACCTTCCATATTTTGGGCCTTGCTCCCTCTATAATTGTTTCATGTTGATTAACAGGCCCATCCTTATTAGGAGTCCTATCATTACTCCCTCCTGCAGCAACAGCCTTGTCCTCAAGGCTAAAATAAGGAAATTGACTTCGCAATAGTCCCTCATCTTCCCAAGTTGCCTCCTCCTCTGTTCTCCCCTTCCATTTAACCAACCATTGTTTAGTAATAGTACCACCCTCAGGAATCTCCCTGGTTGCTAACACTGTCTCAGGTTCTTCTTGATCTTCCTCTTCCAGACTCAACTCTGTTGGTAAAGTGGGTTCTACCGCATGATTACCAATAGTCTTTTTTAATTGAGAAACATGAAAAACCGGATGTACTTTTGCTGATTCCGGCAACTGCACCTTATAAGACACTTCTCCCTTCTTCTCCACCACTAAGAAAGGCCCATAATACCGAGGTGCCAGCTTCTGATTAATACGTCGGGCTATGGTTACTTGTCTATGGGGACGCAATTTAATAAACACCCACTCTCCAACCTCGAACTGCATGAATCTCCGCTTTTTGTCTGCAAATTTCTTCATTTGCTGCTGGGCTCGCAGCAGATGATATTTCAATTGTCGAATAGCTTCATCTCTATCAACCAAGTCAGCGGCTACAGCTTCCACACGTGTTTCGCCCTGTGTAAAACGCACTAAAGCAGGTGGTGTTCTCCCATACACAATTTCAAAAGGGGTCTTTCCTGTTGCTCCATGAAAAGTAGTATTATACCATAATTCTGCCCAAGGTACCCAATATGACCAGTTCTTGGGCTGTTCCGACACAAAACATCGTAAATAAGCTTCTAAACATCGATTTACCACTTCCGTTTGACCATCAGTCTCAGGATGATAAGAAGAACTCATTTTTAAAGTTGTTCCCTGTAATCGAAATAGTTCCTGCCAAAAAAGACTCATAAACACAGGGTCTCGATCACTAACAATCGATTGCGGAAGGCCGTGAAGTCGTACAATCTCCTTAGCAAATAATTCAGCAATCTTCCTGGCAGTATAAGGATGTTTCAATAAAATAAAGTGGCCATATTTAGACAATCGATCCACCACTACAAATATAGCTTGAAACCCCTTAGATTTTGGTAAGCCCGTAATGAAGTCTAGGGAAATATCTTCCCAAATCCTATCTGGAATAGGCAGGGGTTGTAGTAATCCAGCTGGAGACGTTGCTTCATATTTCTGTCGTTGGCATACATCACATGCTTTAACAAACTCTTGAATTATCTTCTTCATTCCCGTCCAGTACAGATTTGCTGCGATACGTTTGTAGGTTCTTAAAAAACCCGAGTGACCCCCTACTGGTGAAGAATGAAACTCATTTAAGATAGTAGGAATTAAATCTGACTTAGCTGACAATACCAAGCGTCCTTTGTAAAATAATACTCCTCTTTGCAAAGTGAAATCTGCAACAGATGCATCTTCCTGTTGTAGCTTCTGCACCACTTGCTGTAAAAAAGGATCTACTTCCACTTCCTCTTGGATATGTTGTTCCTGCAACCATAATGGAAAAGACTGAATCTCCCTCAATTCACCCGCTTCGAACATTCTTGATAGTGAGTCAGCAGCTTTATTCTCTGGGCCCGGTTTGTAAATCACCTCAAACTGATATCCTAACAACTTTGCCAGCCAATTTTGTTGAGCTTCGGTGGTGATTTTTTGATGTAAGAGGTGTCTTAAACTCTTCTGATCTGAATACACCTTGAAACTCCTTCCAATCAAGTATGGTCTCCAATGTTGGACCGCCAACACTAATGCCATTAATTCTTTTTCATAGGCTGACTTGTTAACATTAGTCGGTGCCAAAGCTTTACTAAAATAAGCTATCGGTTGTCGGTCTTGCATCAATACTGCTCCTATCCCTGCCCCTGAAGCGTCACACTCAATTTCAAACGGTTTAGAAAAGTTAGGTAAAGCCAATAGGGGAGCTTGAGTCATTACCTTTTTTAATTCCTCAAAGGCCAATAATGCATTTGGACCCCAATGGAAACCATCCTTCTTCGTCAATTCCGTAAGGGGCCGAGCAATCTTGCCATAACCCGCAATAAATTTTCGATAATACCCCGTTAATCCCAAAAAACCCCTCACACCTTTGACATTATGAGGTATGGGCCAATTTATCACACTTTTAATTTTTTCTGGGTCTACTGCAACTCCTTGCTCAGAAATTAGATGACCCAAGTATTCTACTTGCCGACTCCCAAAAACACACTTTTTTCTATTGACCATGAAAGATTGTTCACACAGCAACTCAAAGACTCTCATTAAGTGCTTCAAATGTTCATCCCATCCTTTACTGTAAACTAGTATATCATCAAAGAATACTAGTACAAATTTCCTCAAATAGGGCTTAAAAATCTGATTCATAGTAGACTGGAAAGTCGCAGGGGCATTTGTCAAACCAAAGGGCATCACTAAGAATTCATAGTGACCTTCATGTGTCCTGAAAGCTGTTTTATGGACATCTTCCTCTGCCATCCGTATTTGATGATACCCAGATTTCAAGTCTAGTTTAGAAAAATAAGTAGCACCATATAACTCATCCAATAACTCCTCTACCACTGGAATTGGGTATTTGTCGGGAATTGTGACTTTATTCAGCTCCCTATAATCCACGCACATGCGCCATGAACTGTCTTTCTTCTTAACAAGAATTACCGGACTGGAAAAAGCGCTAGAACTGGGTCTGATAACTCCTTGTGTCAACATCTCTCCAACCTGTTTTTCAATCTCCTCTTTATGGTGATGTGGATACCGATATGGTCGCACACTCACGGCTTTTGCTTCTGGCTGCAATGTAATAACATGCACCACATTTCTATAAGGAGGCAGCCCCTGTGGCTCTTGGAATACAGTCGCATAACCCACTAAAATCTGTTGAATATCTTCAACTTGTGTCTTTGATAAGCTTTGCTTCGAAATGGACTTTTCTCCCAAACTATTCTCCTTCACCACACTCTGGAAAGATGTCATCAACGCTATATGTTGTCCGTGTTTTCTCAGTTTCTGACCTTGTAACTCCAGATATTTGTCCTGCCAAAAAAAACTTAGCGTCATCTCTTCCCAATCAAAAGTAACCTTTCCAAACCTTCGCAACCAGGAAACTCCCAAAATCATGTCCACGTTCCCCAATTCCAACACATATGGCTCTACCGTAGTAGAGAATTCTCCTAATTGGATGTCCAACTTCTCACATTTCCCCGCTGTAGACACCCTATGTCCATCTCCCAAACGTACACCAATCTGTTTTCTTTTGTCCACTTTCAACTCCAGAGCAGCCACTACAAGGGGAGAAATGAAATTATGACTGGCCCCACTATCAATCAGCACTCCCAGGGTTAATCCATTGAGAAGACCCTCTATGCGCAAAGTTGTAGGGTTATTCCGACCACCCCATGGTACTTCAACTTCTGCGAACAGCCCCATAGACCCACACTCCAAGTTATGGTCATCTTCCTCCTCTTGCGTCTCACTCGTGATCACCTCCCCCGCTTCATTTACTGTTTCGTCATCCGCTAACACCACCATTCGCAGTTGCCGCTCTGTGCATCGATGCAAGGGGTGATACTTTTCACCGCATCGAAAACAAAGCCCTTGAGCTTTCCTGTTCATCAATTCCGCATACGGCAAATGTTTCGTACCGCGATTTCGGTCGGCGGTCGGGAAACGATCACCTGAAACGCGACTGCCTTGCGTCGTCGAACGTGACTCATGAAGGCTGGAGCCCGCTGCCGATAATGGTTTATTTGATATGCTCTGGGTTGGGCCTAACCCAACGCCTAATTTCCCTAAATGTGGGCCTTGACCCGACCCGGATCTAGACTTCTCTCCCTGACCCGTACCCCAATCACGATTGCTTTTCCACCCTCGTAATCCTCCTCCACGCTGAAATCCCTCTCCCTGCACTTCTGCTTCCACGTCTCGAGCTAGGCGCATGGCTTGGAGACGATTCATCGGGTTGAAGGTGCGAACCCTCCGCCGAATCTCCGGTCGCAACCCTCCAATAAAGTAACCCAGATATTGCTCCTCTGGTAAACGAGAAACTTGAGAGGAGATATATTCGAACTCCGCTAGATACTCATCTACGCTGCCCGTCTGCGACAAATCTTTCAACTCTTCGAAAGGATTACCGCTAGTACGACCACCATAACGACCGATCAACTCTCTTTTTAACTTTGCCCACGACAACCCCACTTCTGCTTCTTGTAGAAGATTAAACCAATGAATGGTTGCCCCTTCCATGCTTAGTTTTGCCAATCGGACCTTCACCTCTTCTGTAGAGCCGTGCACTTCAAAATATGTCTCTGCCCTGGTAATCCATCCCACAGGGTCAGTACCATCAAATGATGGCAATTCCACCTTCTTTGCTGCCATCCTGTACTCTGCCCCTGAATCCATATCTGAAAACGGAGATTCTCGACGCTCTCCCGCTTGCTCGTTACGCAGCTTAGTCAACTCTTCCAACATTAGTTGGCGAAATTCCCCCAACGTCTCACGTACAGACACTTCCATCGCTAACAATCTTTCCTCCAATGCGTCGACTCGGTCAGACATTTTGGGTGGCATGGACAACAATGCTAGCTCTTCTCGGGGATCCGGCAGGTCGGACCAATGATAGAAACCCAACAATAAAACTGAATATCACAGGTATATTATTCAAGTATTATGCAGAATAAAAGTTATGGAGCTGAAAGCTCTACAATCACCAGTAAAACCCAGAGTGCTCCCACTCCTAACCAGAGGATGACTCTCCTCCTAACCAACTCACCACCTCCTCTGTTCCCCCTTCACACTCTCTATTCTCTCTCCTATAACAGAATTCCCCTCCCCTGGATTCCTGACACGTCATTCCCCTTTTCTAACTAACTTCCCTTTCTTTTCCTAACCCCATTTTCTTTCTTCTCACGTAAACCTTCCATATTTTGGGCCTTGCTCCCTCTATAATTGTTTCATGTTGATTAACAGGCCCATCCTTATTAGGAGTCCTATCAATAATGAAACAGAATTTCAATAGTAAAGAAACACAAATGTGTTTCATTGAAGGACAGAATATTCCCAACAAGAAGGAAGTGGAAAAGCAAAGGAATATAAAAAAATCACTAAAATAAGAAAGCTAGAGCATCAGCATCATAAGGGTGACAATATATTAATTTGTAAAACAGAGAACATCAGCCAACTACTGATTGTCACTAATCCTACATGCCTTTTCTACTAACCCACCCTCCTTGAATCAACATAAGCTCCATAAATTTTCAAGGGAAAATGTAATATCAAAATGACTCAAGACAGTTCAAGCAGGCAAACAATGCAAAAGAAAATACATTAGATGTGATAAAAAGTTAAGAACAGACCTAGTATTGAGGCCCACACCAGATCGTACTAAATGAGCAAGCCGTGGGATCAATGTGTTCAATGATTCTGCATCAACAACTTTTATGCATGAATCTAAAGTCTCCCACATAGGAGAGCCTTTGGCTATGGAAATTCTCAAACTTTCAAGCTTGTCTGACTGTGTTCCTACATTTGCTGCATGAAGCTAATAAAACGAAAAACATAAAAAGTTAACATATAAATAAACGAGAAAAAAATGTACTTATGCAGGAACAGAACATATCATTCAATCTAACCTCGACATAATTGAGCCATTGATCTTCTAGGCTTGATAAACTTTCAAGCATGCAGCACACTAAATCAGACATATGTGGACGAATTGCAGTTCCAGCATGCTAAAACAAGACAATAATAATAAGACACTCAGATTTAACAGCACCATAACTTAATGGAATAATAGCACCATGTTATCCTTCCGTAACAACCAATCATTATTCTTCTTACACAATCACAATCGGATAAACACTGTCAAAGGAAAACCAGAAACTTCACAATGTATAAACTAAAAACTAACACCAAAACAGACAATAAAAATATCCAAAATTGTGAATTCAATATGTGCAGGTTAGCACCAATCATGCTTACTGGGAAATGAATTCTACAACAGTTGGTATTCTAATTACTTAGTTTTGGAAAAGAAGTTTGAAAATTTAAGTACAAGAAAATAGGATAAGTTATACTTCTGAAACAAATAAACCCAGAAAGTAGTACCAAAAACCAAAACATCAGTAAGATTATTTAAAATACCGCACCTGAAAAATCATTTGGTTAAGAACAAAGCAGAAAAAAGGAACAACCAACATCAGATTTGATGAGAATAAAAGAATATTAAAATAGTCTTTTGTTATATTCCATCTATATACACTAGAGCCAAGTAAACATATACATTCCAACTAAGTTTGACAAGATTTGATCAAAAAACTGAGACTTAAATATACAAAATTTACATATATTTAATTTACAATCGGGTGGAAGAAAGTTAAGAAAACGAAAGCAAAGTGGGTGTATGAAGTAAGTTGAAAAGCAAAGGGATAGCAAGCCATTCCTAACCTTCGTAAGCTTCATAACAACTCCAATTGATGCCTTGCGCACACTGTCAACTTTACTTAGGATACCTTCTGTGAGCAAAAAGGGTAAAACAATATCCATTGCTTTGTGTGCATCTGACATTTCAGTTAGAGAAACATCACAGAGCCTTGTTGTCAAGGAAGCTACACCACGGCATAGCTTTTCACCTGAAATTCTGACAGTTTCCTTTATGTCATCCATTGCACGAAATGCTCCAGACCACAATCTCTTTAAATGCTTCCCAACCTATGGGTGGTGCATGATGAAAGAAAAGCACAAAAAAAAAGAATAAAGACATGTTGATATGCTTTAGATATATCAAAATCAACCAGTGCTCAAATTGTAGATAGGGATGGCAAAATGAATGGATTAGATATATTTATCAAATGAAACATGGATGAATTATATTTCTTATATAATTTTTTAACGGGTCAAAATGGATGGAATTCATAAAAAAAAAAATATTACCTCAGGTTCTATATATAAGACAAATATATAATTCGCACAGACTAATAAAAGAAGTTAAATTAGTTATTTTTAATTAATAATGTTGTAAATTCAAATTTTATTTAAGTGAAAGTTATATTTAATGAGGCTACTCATAATTCAATGAATCAATTATCAACTAATAAAAAAATACTTATATTTGTAATGACCCAATAAAGGCATTCATCTATAACAATATATAAACAGGATTCTCTCATTTGATGCACACATTTCATATTCCTATTTTATCCTTAATTATGTTTTAAAATTAGGAATATGGAAATAAACTACCCACGCACACTTCAACAGCACAACACAGCATAATACAGATAACCCACTATTTTTTATCTGATTACCATTATTAATTTTATTTTTTAAATCTATACAACATAAGAAGGGGATTCTCCTCTTTGATGTACACATTTCATATTTCTATTTACCTTTAATTATATTTTAAAATTAAAAAATTGAAATAAACTACCCAAATGTTAAAAGTAACCACCCACACACACTTCAGCACAACACATCATAAATCACTCACATCTTTCAACAGCACAATATACTACAAATCACCCACTAGTTTTAATGAAAGGGAAAATCAACCATTAATTTTCATATAAGGGAATAACACATCAAATATAAAAACCTCTGTAATCTCTCTTCAAATAAAAAAATACTTAAATAAACATATAAACCATATTTTAACACAAGAATAAAGCCAAGTAAATAACACAATAAAAAAAAAGTAGGAAGGAAGAAACAGAAGACCAGAATAACTAGTACTATTCTCCATTGACAAACATCACAAATACCAAAACCAGAAAAACTTGCCCTGTTTTTTACAGATAGTGACTCACCATATCAGTAGTTACTTAGGTTTTTGTTTCCTACTATTAGAGTCAAGAGAGAGAATAGAGAAACTGAAAAAGTAACTTTGGTATTGATAAAATGTACAAAGAAAACAAGGGTTCTCTTTATATAGAGAATGAAAAGAAACTATTTCAGACTAAATACAAACTATGTAAGTAATCTCAATGACCTCATTAAATTTCCGTCCTTGAATAATGTCTGTAAGGGCAAGACACGATGCCTCACGCGACCGCCAAAGCCTGGATCCACATTGTTCTAATAAATCTTCAATTATGATATCTAAATTGTCATCAATGGTTTTTTTTGAATCATCCACTAGTGACTTCCATATATGTACCATTGCATCCTAGACAGAAAAAAATGCAGCAGCCAAATCAAGTTAAGTGCCTGAAAATAAGAATACATATACTCATTGGATATCATGCATAACATTGCATTCTAAGGAAACGTGAGTTTTTCACTGAAAAAGGCAAGGAAAAGCTACATGAAAAAGAAAAAATCTTACATGGAAATAGAGAACCAAACCAAAACTTTTACGGGGTAAAACAACATTTTATTTTTTGTTTGAGGTTTGACAAAGACAATAATTATATAGCACTAAAATCTTCTATCATAGATTAAAACTAGGTAAAGAAATTTTCTGGATTCACCTGTAAATGCCCTTGGTAAGGATTAGATTCAATACCGGGCTTACCAGATTACATAAATGGAACTTACCTGCACATTTTTGTCTGGATCATATTGGTAGCGTACAAGCCTTGGAATTAAAGAACGTAAATATGGCTGAAGAACATCCCCTGCTTGTTTTGCTATTTTAGAAAAGCCAAAAGCAGCACCCCTCTTTGAATTCAGAGAAGCTTGATAATTTGCTAAATCCATGAACTTATATATCAAGTCCGGTTGCCCCATCTCATTAGCTAAGTTACACAACTCCTTATAAGTGTTCAATTTTCCTCCACTAACTTCAGTATCTTCAACAAGCTGCACAAAATAACTTCAGAAATGTAATTCAAACAAAAAATTAAAGGGAGCAAAAAACAGTAAATCACCAAGCCTTATTCCACGTAAAACAATTTAAAAAATATACTAGATTACTAACAACTTACTTTGACAGCTCTTTTCCGTTTCCCTGACCCAGTCAATGTACTCACAAGTGCATTCACCAAATTCTTTTTCATTGATTCATCACCAATGTCATACACAATACTCATGCCTTGAGAAGCCAACTCTTGTGTGAGTTCATTTTGTTCACCAAGAAGGTGAGAAAAAGCCTCCTGTATATTTACATTATAATCGTAAATCCAACAACACAAGTTGCAGGATTCTGCAAAATTATAGACACACAGCCAAGAACATTGTATAAAATAAATGGGTTAATGGTGTTTCCAGTCCTTCAAAAATGAACCATCTTTAGTTTTAGTGCCTGACTTTTAAGACTTTTATTGTGTAAAGAGTTAGCTTTTAATAAATACAAAGATGAAAACTCTGTAAATTTAAAAGTTGGGAATTAAAACCAAAGGTAACCCATTTTTCCCAGACTACAAAAACCATAAACCAAAAACAAATTATAGGAATACCATGTTACAATATAGGTGGTGGTTTCACAGCGAGAAAAGCTCCATCATAACAATTACAACAGTTTAGAGTGTTAATGAGGAAGAACCTCAGCCTAGCATACAACTTATTAAGCATATTCTCGGTTAGTTTCATTATAACAGATATCATGTCCTATGGTATGATGCCCTGCATTTCACTTTTGGAAACCTAGGTTAGAACCTTATTATTGCAAAGCTTCTAGTTGAAGCATAAACCTAGGTAAGACCGAGTAGTTCAAGTCATTTTGCAACTGCACAAAGTTTTGTCAGTTGTCTGGCTGGACAAACATAAAGTTTGACCAGTTCTAACACTGTTATTAGGTCCACAGGATAGAGGACGGTTAATTGTTCCTAAACCCAATCAAAAAATACAGTTAGGTCAGATAACATTGACCAAAACAAGCATGTGAGGATCAAAATTATAAGCTGTATAACAAACCTTTCCATGTTCAAACCACCACACTAACAATGAAAACTTCAGAGGAATAGCAGTTTAATCTGCAGTATTAACATGCAAACCTTCATTTGTATTATAGGAGGTCCTGATCTCATGAGTCATGACAACATATATCAACAACCATGGTAACTCATTTCCTTACACCCCTATGATCTCAATATTAGAGTTAGACTTTTCCTTCACAATGACTGAAAACAGACAAAGAGCCACAGATCCACTTCAGGTACCAAATTTTATCTTAAGAACATCTGGCCTAATCAGAAACCTCTTCCAATTGAAATTAAAAATACCCAATATCAACTATCACACTACTACAGTGGCAATAAATGGGATGCATTTAATATCTGATACAGGGAAGCACTTTCAAATTAAAAACTATTAGAACCCAAGGGATCAGACAACTGAGGGAATTTCAGATATGATTATGTTCTATTCCTAGACCATGACTCCTGCCTGGGTATGAAAGGTTATAAACCAGAATCCAGATAAATTTCTATAAGAACTCAGGACATCTTTAACAATATTCAACAAGTTTGAACAAAACAAAAAATAAAATTACAACAATGAAGGGCCATCTTCCAGTCCATATATCAATATCACACTAACTTCTTTCTGAATTTCCATTTTCCTTTTCAAATATACATAGGAAACCCAAATATAAATTGAAGAAAATCAAATCTTTATTTATATCTCTCCCCATATAACCATGGAAAACAATACAATACCATAAGTGAAGTTTCACATGTTACTATAGAGATGTGAAGAAAAAATAAAATAGAAAATTTATTTTGTTAATGAAAAACCTGAATTTCTGGAAGCATTTGCTGAATAGCAGGATGATGGCTGCAGTACTTTATAAGTGAAACAAGCCAAACAGTTCCAGCACATCTCTCTTCTTTCCTGGTACTATATAAAAGAACATCAAAGAGTTTTTTGGTAATTGCATCTCTCACAGAAGCATGATAATCTCCACTATATTCACTTTGTTCGTTATAACTCTTCTTAGACACCGAAGTCAAATCTCCCATCAAAAAATTTGAAGCCATCGACAACGAAGTATAGTTAGTTTGAAGAATAATATCAGCATTGAAAGGAACACCACCCCACATAAAAGACAGGGCCTCCCCTGCAGCAAAGAGAATATCCTCAACCTGAAAATTTAGTTAAACAAATGTGATACTTTTTAGTGGCTGCAACTTATAATTAGTGTTTATTTTAGCTCATAAAGAAAACAAAAAGAAGAAAATAACATCAAAACTGTTCCCAATCAAGATTAAGGAATCCTAGAAACCAAAACTAACTTTTCCACAACATAAAAGGAAAAAAATATTGTAGCAAAAATTTGAGAAAGGAAACAAAAGAAGGAACATCAATCCAACACAAGTCACTGAAAATAAGCTCATCATACAAAAAATAAGGGAAGAAAGTGTATTACCTTGGATCGACAGAGACTGAAAATCAAATTTAGGGCCATATTGAGCTGAGTAGATGATGTTTCTTTTACACACATATGTCCAATAGATATAACAATCTTCTGTATTGCTTTAATATCATGACCCAAGAGAAGCTTGTTCAATTTATCAGATAACATAATCAAAATTCCATCTGCAGAGTTTATCAGACGCCATTATGATAGCTCAACAAGTAGCTCGGTTCTAAGTCCAAATCAAAACATGTTCATTAGTCTTTTACACTTGAATTTACCTGAATTAGAATCAACTGGGGGTAATGAAATACGTAGTCCAATATGACCCAGTGCTTCCATTGCAGTAGCAGCTAGTGCAGAAGTTTCTGAATTAACCACATCAACCAGGCATCTAAGTGTATCCTGGAGAAGTATTTCTGGCATCTGCCAAGAATATGTATATACACAAAGTGTAAACATATTTATGACCAAAGGAATGATGTTATATGCAACAATTATGACTTCAGTTTCAGTGGATAAAAGTAAATTTTAGAACAGATAACACCTAAAAGAGCAGCATATTGACCAAGATCAAAATCACAATTGCACATTACTGTCATACTCATAAAACTAGCATTCTAAGCAACTATGCAAAATCATAAAAAGTATAAAATCTTAGAGAGAGACATATTCAATTGGGATTTCAAAAGACGTTTTTACATAAAAAAAGTCCGGTAGAATTAAAACATTTGGTAAGAATGTAATGATATTTTTATGGAAAAATGAATACTATATCAATTATTTATGAAAAAAATAACACTAGCATGTCACCATTTCCTCCTTGTTTGTTGCTTTCCATAGAAATCTTAATAGCTACATTTTTAACTCGTTGACCACAAACAAGTAGGAAATGGATTGAACAATCATATATTAATAATTAATAATAATAGTAATAATAAAAATAACCCATAATAACTACTTGAAGGGAAAAAAAACATTTAAAATTAGAAGAGATTACTCTACTACCATCACTATTGAGATCCAGAGAAGTTTGAAATGAAGTAGAAAAATTTTACATATTTAGATGAGATTGTTTCATGTAAACGATATTTATACATACAATTAAAAAATCACAGAAAATCCATAGAAGTCCATCAACAATATAATCCATTGAACTTGTATAATTTTGATTACAAGATCATTCTTTTTTTAGTCTTGTAAATCTCAATTGAATACATCCCCCCTTAAAGTCTATTGCCCAGCCAAAACTCGTTCTGACCCATTTAGAGGATGTTTGGTCCAATGGAGGGAGGGGTTAGGCAGATTATAATGGAGAGACGGGAAGGGGAGGGATTTTAATTAGACATTACATTTGGTTGAAAGAAGGGGAGACTAAGAATTTCAACAGAGGAAGGGGAGGGATCCTTTTCTTGTTTGGTTCACAAGGGGTGGTGAGGGATTTTAAAAATTAATTCACATCCAGACCTTGGATTTCAAAATTAAAAGAAAGATTATTTTAGTTAATATGCTTGAAATGTTTTAAATCATATCTCCTTCCCTCCAAATTCCCCCAATATTGGATGAAAGCAAATATTGTTCCCACCTAAAAATAGACCAAACAAGATTTTTAAAAAGCCTCCCCTCCAACCAAACAGTTAGTAATTAAAAATGTGCAGTAAATGGTACTTACAGGTGTTCTTGATAAATAATTTGCAGCTACATATCCTATTGCACAAAGAGCACCGTGCTGAGTTTCAAACCTATCAATAAATTAATTCAGCATGAGCATATATCAAACAGGGAAAAAGCAGCACTTATCAGAAAAAATGAGCTAAAAGATTTTATTTCCACCAGTACACAAACCTTGACTTGAGTGTTTGGCTGAATAAGGAAGTCAATTCAGAAACAACATCAGGGATGGAAAGAGAAGAAGATACTATTCCAAGTATACGTGCAATGGATTCACGAGTCTCCCAATCCACATGACTTAGCAGTTGCTTAAGCCACGAAACCTTTAGGGAAAAATGTGATGCTATCACCTAGAACAATAAATTTGTCAGATGGAACACAATGAAGTTGCTTAAGCTTTGAAACCTTTAGGGCAAAATGTGATGATATCACCTATCTATAACAATAGATCTGTCAGATGGAACACAACAAAGAAAGCAATCGAAGAACTTTAATAATAACTGACCTCTGGCATATGTGATCCAACTATAAGCAATGCCTTGGAAGCATTGACATGCAACTCAACAGAGCCTTCAAATGACATAGAATGCTCCAGGACTAAACAGAATGTCTTCACTGATGACACAATTTCAGATGACCCTTCTAATGATTTGTTCTGCTCCAACTCTGACTCAAAGCACTTCAATAAAAATTTAATCATGGCCACATATGTATTTGAAGGAAAAACAAGGTTTTGTTCTCTAGTTTCACTGGACTCCAACAACTTTGGCTGTTGTCGAAGAATGTAATCAAGCATCATGCCCAATTTAGGATAAATAAGACCAGAAATTTGACTTTCACTTTGAAGACAAAGACCTTCGTGTGCCATTTCTCTGTTTCAAACCAGAAAACAAAACTTAATCTGAAGTCGATGAAGATATAAGACTTCAAATTATAAATAACATCAAAACTTAATTATCTATAATTACAACTCAAATTTTTCATATTATGCACAAAATAAAGTTCCAAAAACATCAGTTTAGAATAAAAGTAACTGTTTACAGCAACAAGAAATGCATTACGAGAATCATAGTCTCTGATTTTTAAAAGAAGCAGTTCAATCTAAGGAGATAACATGTTCAAGATAGATGGTTATTAAAATCGAACACATGCATTTGTCCTTTTCTCTTTACAGAGTTATGGTAAAAAAAATACAACCAGACAAAACAATCTTTTAAACCTAGAATATAAAAGCCATGCATGGCACATTCATTTTCATGCACATATTATGATGTTCTGTACATACTTTATAAAATCATGACATTTGAGAAGAGGCTCAAAAAATCACTTGATGCAATACCAAAATAAATATGTAATAAAGTGTTCAGTTATGAAATTGCACCTCCTTTGGAAAAAAATAAATATGCACAATAATAGGCTTGGAGGGTTTTTTCCTATTTTATTGATGAAAGAAGAAAATCAGCTGGGAGGATAAGGAAATCTCTCCAATGTAAAAGGAAAACACGAAAAAAGCAAAGCTAAACATTCCCTCAAAATATTTGTAACAGAAACCCTCTTTTAAGTAGAATACATACTTTATAGCATCATAGCATGTCAGATCATCACTAAAGGAATTTGTAATACCTGATATCTAATTTAGCATCTGCTGCTCCAAGCATACAAATAAAGCGACTTGGACAATGTTGCAGATCAAACAAAGATGTTGCCCATCTTATGGCACAAAAACGTACTTCACTTTCCTCCTGCCATCACCATGCAGCATGTTATAGTTCAAACCATGTGTCCATCAAATTTTTAATTAGATAGGGTATTATGACAGCACTAATTTCAGAGGATTTGATTAAAGCAAAGACACCAAAAAGCTATATGGTGTTCTCAGGCTGCAGTGTATTTGATTGGAAAGGACAAAGGAATCCTCTCGGTACTAAAGTCTTGTATTTGGTTCATTTTGCATCCAGTATTTTTTCTAGCTCCATTAAGACGTTCTGCTCATGGTCTGAGGGGTGTGCCCTTTGTTAGAGATTGGTATTTTTGTTGCTTGTTACTTAATTTCTGTTTTCTTTTCCATTTATTTTTTGTTGTATCACCTTTAGACCTTGACAATTTCTTATCCTCCTTTTGTATCTTCTCTATCTCAATAAAATCTTTTCTTATAAAAAAATATATAATAATAAAAGTAGAAATTCTATGTTCTTCTGATTGCCTCATGAAATGAGTCCCATAAGAAGCTGTACAAAGTGCACCAAAGAGAAGCAATTGAAACAACCTCATTCAAAAATGTGTACTCTCACTCCAACCAAAGAGCATAGCATAGGATAGAATGTTATACAAAGTATCAAAAGGCCTATCCAATCATCACTAATGTTGACCGATGTAAAACAAAAACACTGTGTAGTTGTCTCCTAACAACAAAAAAAGTATCAAGTACCAAATTTTACATGTAGGTCTTTTTAAAATGTAACATAAGTCCAAATGGTAGCAAAGAATGGGTCAGTGCCACATTCAAACCTCTTCCCAAATATTGTCACCTTAAAAGAATTTTATATGGGACGATAAATGAGAAAACACAAAAGCAAGGAAGGCTATAAAGCTTTTACTAAGGTAATATATTTTGGAGAAAGAATTGAACAATAAAAGAAAACCATTAAACTTATAAATTGAATAATGTGTAAGGGGGACCATACTGAACACTCCAAATAAAGGCCATAAGATCTTTAACATCCAAAAAATCATGTTTCATTATTTTGAGAACTGATCCAAGGAAAACCATTTACAATAACCTAGGCAGCTAGGAAAGAGGAGTATCTTTATCATGTAATTTCCAACATAACAGAACAAATAATATATCTATCCAGGATCGAAGACAAGGGGAAAAGTTGGTATGTTTTGTCTTACCACTTGAGAATTTTTTAGCAGAAGTGTCTCCAAATCTTGTAACACAGCTAATGGGGCTCCCTGATACACAAGACAGTACAGTGAATAAAAAAAATGAGGAAAAAAGAGGAAGGTAAAATCATAAATCAACCATAAAATCAAAAGTAAGAGCATGATAAGAGGTTTGAAAAAAGAGTCCACAATTATATTTTTATACCAAAACCTAAAGTCTTGCTGGTAAAAGAGTTCAACAATATAGCCCATAAAACAGTCTCAGGAAAATTGAACTTCTACTCTAATTTTATGAAATAAAAGAATTCAACACAACAAATCACACGTTCGCAACCATTAATTAACTCTATAGCTTTACTAGTCTAATAAGTGACAATTTTCCAAAATAATATGCTTCATACATCATTGAAGAACCAATACAAGAAATAATAGGAAAATATCAATCGAGATGATTATTATTAGCATTATTGACAAACTTGGAATTTCTGATCTCAGGAGAGATCAGTTCAGGATCATGGGATCCTTTCCTATCAGATAGGAAGGATTTTTTCACAAAATGTACTTCTAAATAATTGCTCCATAGATCCTATGTCTATATGTAAGAAGAAGAAATCATGTGATGTGGAAGATTCTAATTTGTATGGTTATTAATTGAGATTCGAATCGTGAATCATTTTTCATGACCTTTGAATCGTAGGCTACATAACTTGTATAACTTAAAAGATAAAATAAATAAAACCCTTAAACAAACACTATTTTTTATAAAAATAAATAAAGACAAAAACTGTATATTAATTCAAATTTATTTTCTTTTCAAAAGTATTAAATGAAAAAAATCCGTAAATAAAGACTAATGTAAATAAAAATATAATAAAAAATATTAAAAAAATTAAAAAGAAAATATTAAACAATAATTGAAAGATATAAGAACACTTATATATTAATTTAAACAATAACTGAGTTTTCCAAAGAGATAATATTAATTTTTTATGAAAACCAGAATAAAAAAATTAAAAAATAATATATAAATTATGACTGTAACCGTAAAATATAAAAGTATGTTAGTATGATTAAAATTCAGATAAAAAACTATGAAAAAACATTTTATATTTTAAAATATTACTCTGGAAAACCTACTCAGAACCCACCCTCACATAGTCATCTTCTCACTGTTTATGGGTTAATCTTGTCCTAGGTTGATTTTCTGGTAGGATATTGCTGGTGTATGAAAAGGAGAAAGAAGAATTAGTTAGTCAGTCAGTTTTGTTAGTTGAAAGGGAAAGGGAGCCTATATATAAGGCTTTGGGAATATTGTACACTTTTTTAGTTTTTGAGCACTCTTTGAATAGGCAGGACATTTTATATCCTGTGGAGGAGAGAGTTATCCCTTGGAAGTTGATACGCTGATTTATATAGAAGAATATACATCATTCTTTCTTCTTTTCTGTGTTTTTTGTGTGTTGTGTGAGTGGGTAACATGTGAAGCGATAGTTCTTGAATTCAAGAACCTAACATTTTCTCTTCCATTTTTGTTCACCTCCTGATTTCATGTTCTCCCTTCTCACTATTCATCTGATGTTCATCTTCTCCACTGTTTATTTTTCTGTTTGTTTGAACTTTCATCTTTGTTGAGTTTCTTTTCCTTACGTGTTTCTTTCTGATTTGTTCAGTTTTTGTTCCTTTATCACGAATTGTATGTAATGAAAATCAAATCATGAATCACACAATTCACATCCGTTTCATGTTACTATTTAGGTTACAAAACGATTCATCAAACGATATGTATCGTTGGGGGAGAATTTTGTAACGAATCACGATTCAGATAATACAATTCCAACTACACAGCTTATTTGTACAAATGGTAGTTCAAACATAAAACAAGTATTAAGAAATTAATTATACTTATAATTGGGTAAAAAACACTTTTTTAGAAGGAAAGAAAATATTATAAAGGACAATGAAACTATTCAAATGAAAACTAAAAGCAAACAATACCTAAAAATAAGGGTGAACATGGGTCAGACCTCAAACCAAACAAAAATTGTTACAAAGATTTAGTCAAGTCAGTTCAGGTAGTTGCCTTTTGCAGTCACAACCCAAATTGACTCAATTTTGTTATATTGGGTCAATCCAAATTAGGTATTTGGTTATCTATCAAGAGAAAAATGAGGAAATGAGAGAGATGGTCAACCAGATTCACATAACAGACGAAATGGAAATTGACAAAAAATTTAGTAGCATCTGCATCATATTCCATCAACCGTCGTATTCTAACAAACAGCATCAAGGAATTTCCATGAATGGAGTCAATTGACAACGGGTAATGAAAGAAACTATGAAAAAAAAAATTAACTATGGCACATTGAAGGATCTGGAAAGGGAATCTCCAGCTAGTCTTTGAACTATGTTGCCTTCCAACTTGTTCTAATTCTCAACATTAATGGTGGTAGTGGTTATGGATTTGTTGGGGAGTAAGGGGGACATTGTGCAGAATCAAACAAGTTTAAGTCTGATGACATTGTCAGTGGCTTGGAAATTGAAGTGTGGTTTGGTCATTGTCAATTGCTTCCAGCGTTACGCATGCAAAGAAGTGAAACAAAAAACCTGGAAGTACTCATTCATCACTGTTTCATATTAAATAAAATATGTACTTGAATAAATTGGGGGTCATGTCTCTGGTTTGCAAACCAAAAATAAACTTATTACCAGACTTGATTTGTTCATTTTCTTCGTTTGAAATTCAAACAATTTCGGTCCAACCAACTTATTTGGATTCAGATCCATTCAGGTTAGTTTAATTCATGGTCACCTCTACCTAAAACAAAAGTTCATTGGTTCATCATAACTCTCCAATCTCTTGTATTAATCTAAATTATCACGTAATGATCAAGAGGGAATCATGGAATATTTTCCTCTAAAAGAGATGGATTATGTTGAATATAAAGGCAGATAAGCTTTGGCTCAACTTTGGGTGTCCAATGGCTTATAATAATTTTCTTATAGCATAGACTTACGAATAACAACTGTATAATAAGCAATTAATTCGTTCAATTGTATATTTTTTACTTGTCAAAATATCTAAAGAGACATGCCACTATATGATGCATCCTGTATCATATACAAGTGAGGTAAGCCTTAACTGTGTAACTATATTTGACATACGAGTTTCACTTTCACATCAACCATAATACAATTTACATGACCGGAGAACATTAATGAAAAATAGATTCATCCAAATAGTAGAAAGATACATACTTTGTATGCTGAAGCAAGAGATATAGTTGCCTCTTGAACAACAAATCGAAGAGACTGGGATTCATGTTTCAAAGCATGAAAAAGACGAGCAGCCATGTCAATCTTTTCCCTGGCAGAACAGGAAGCAGCATAGTTAGTAACTAAGTAGACCGCACAAATGACCTAGCTCAAGGCAATTCTCTTTTCAGAAAAAAAATTATTTGTTACCTTAACATAGAGAAATACATAAAAAAAAAAAAAAAAAAAAGCAATAGCAAACCATCCTAAAACCATGCAAATTTAAAAGGGTTAATAAAGAAATAATTAACTACAAGTTATCAAATCCCACTCCCCAAGGATAGAAAGAAGAAAACTCTATCCCATAATGTAATACACACATAAGAAGAAAGCTTTTTGATGCCTACAACTCTATAACAATGAGAATTAGTAATTCTATTGTGTCTCACAATTCAAACAAAAGACAGTCCCACCACATATCACACTTCCAAGATATAGCACGGGTAAGATTAGGCTGAGAACTCCCTTGACGTGCTGGCCTTTCCTTGACCCTGCCTGGGTTCTATTGCCTCAAGTGCACCTATAATTATATGGTCTTGACCAATGGCCATAGAGCTTTTTCCCTTGTAACACCTTGTAGGCCTCTCAGATGACCTAAGCATTTGGTACTTCAGTCTTTTATTAAGTTGGAGCCAAAGCAATGTTGCCAAAATCATGAGTATCCTCACAAACGTATACAATCCAGCAAGAAAGGGAGACACTGGTGGATCGAAATGAAATCGGCAGATTGTGTGCCACGTCTATTCATTTGTGCAGCCTAAACTTCAAGTTACCCAACTCATGCAGTTGGGCTTTTTTAAGTCAGGTTTATGATTATCTAATTTAAATTTTTTAAAAAAAATGGGTCTTTTCCCCAAGGGTTTCCAAACACAAATAAGAACCAAACTAGACTGCCCTCATCATTGACAACACTCCCATTACCATTGGCAGCCATCACAGCACTCACATTGTGGTTTCCAACGCTTGCTTCATTATCAACAAGGTTCACTTCACCACCTTTGACTATTGTGTCAACATCATCAGTGATGACATCATAGTTGTCAATCATTCCCCTCTTCTCCAACTCTGTTCTGTTCTGTAAATTTTCTTCAAATTTTGTTTTATTCTTGCTATCATTTAGACCTTGAAAGTGTTTTCTTCTGCTTAGAATTTGAAGAAAAATAATGGCATCAACTAAAGGTGGTTCAAGTTAAATGGTATTGGAACAAGGACCGATTGCATGGAGTCATTGTGTTTCAATTGATGGGAAAGCAAGAAATGCGAAGTGTAAATACTAGGAGAAAGTATTATCATATGTGGACCTATTTTTACTTGTGTTATGAATTGGATTGTAATATTTAATGATTTACTTTGAGATATTTTCTTGTCATATTCTTTTAATGCATGCATATGTCCTATAAATATAGTCTTTCATATACTCATTACTCTTATGAGTCAAGTTAGAATCTTTCATCTCCCTTTCAATCCTCCAAAGAACCTCAACTTTGACAACATTGGTGCCAGGTAGACAAGGATCACATACATTATGGAAAAAAAATCTGATGAGCTAGATCTTGAAACATATTAAAAGAATGAAATAATAAGCTATAACTGCACCCCAAAGCCATTATTATCTTGCTATTATGAATAACTTTAAGCATTTAATCAATGCTTTTTTGATAAAAAAAATCCAATGAGCTAACAGTGAGAAGTCGTTTTCAAATCCCACACATTTTTACTCTTATTCAAATGCCAACTCGCTTTCTCTACAAAGCTGCTTCTTCCTTTTCTTTCCATCTGAAAAACTTTCCCCACAGTACCAAAACTCTTCACTTTCACTTTAAATTGATTTTTTTTTCTCAAATTTAGATGCATTTCTCATCTCTTGTCAAATAATATCGATATTTTCTTCAGTCCTTCATAACGGCATTGATCCATAGAACCAACAAAGGAAAAGTTGCCCATGATTCCACATTTTAGCAACCCACAATCATGTGATGTGAAATCATGAAACATTAGAATCAATGGAACCAGCAGATAGATCATAAAAGGGTGGAAGGAATGATGCGAGAATTGTCAACATGGAAAATGTCAAGGCTTTATCTATAAAAAATGGCTTTTGGGCAAAACCTATAGAAAACCTAAAAAAAAGTCACGTTTGTTTTACAGCTTCTTAAATGACCCATGCATGTTGTCAATTTTGCACAAAAAGGTCTTCTCCCTAGACTCCTCAACACTTCATCTACTCAAGGGCACTGGCTTCTCTTCTCTGCTAAGAAAACAGCACACACACAGCACGCATTTTTCTGCTCCTCAAACATTTTGATCCTCCCTCAGCCATGGGTATGTACTTTATCAGTCTTCTCTGCTCTCACAACACCACTCTGTTTCACTCATCTCTTCTGACTCACACTCCGTTTTCACTCATCACTTTTTCCTCTGTTTTCTGTGTTTTTAGGTCTCCATTTTCGCTTCTGCCCTCTCATAATGTATACTTTGTTACATCATCAACACAACTTCTAATGCATCTTCTGCCAAATTCATTGTACAGCTGTCAGTGACAGTGTGCTCATGGTGATACTAGGAAATTTCAAAGCAAATACTGTGAAAATGTCTTAACTGGAGGGGTTTATCACTTGAAGCACCACATGGCTGAGAAATCAAAAGGATGTATGGAGAAGGGAAAAAAAGAGATGTTTGGAATTGTTGTGGGTCTTCCACAGAGACTGATGAAAACAAGATTTAGATGTTGAGGATGATGATGCACAAACTGAAAAAGAAAAAGGACTTGAAGGAATGGGCAGCAATAGAAATATTTTCAAGATGGTAATTAGCTCATATGCCACAATTAATCAATTATTTAAGAAGTATCATAGAGAAACTGCTTGTAAAGACGTTGAAAGGATTTCTATGAAAATCCAATACCTTTTAATGTGTTAAGCAGCAAAGCATTTAGGAGAATGTTCGGTTCAGCTTTAAAACACGGCCCAGGATTTAAGCAACCTTCATACCAAGAGATCAAAGTAAACTATTTGAAGGAAGAGATTCAGGCAAAGAGAAGAACTTATTTTGGACTTATTTTAGTATGCTACATGGACACAATTAAGTGGCACAACTGTCACTCTCCTCTAGAGGGCATGAGAGCTACAGCCTACATGATTAGCCTTCCTAAAAATATATTGTATATAGTCCATTACTTTATTTCAAGTGTCCTTCACCATTCCACCCTACCAATGAAAAGGGAAAGATAAATATGAAAAAATGGTAAAAATTATGACCACAAGGAAGAAGTTTGAACCTGAAGAGGTGAGGCATGCGCTGTGCAAGCAATCCAATTGATTGAAAAGCATAAGTTTTGACCTCTCGTGCAGTGGCATCTGAGTCAATAATCGGAATTGAATTCAAAAAAAAAAGAAATGTTATTCAAATAACATTAAAAAGAACTTTCAAGTCTCCAGCAAACCTGCTTCAGAACTTGGATAATTGTCAAGGGACTTCATAATTCCACTCAAAATAACAGGACCCATTAACTTAAGCTGTTCGATTTTTGCCTGCACTTCCAGTTACAGATATTAGAGGTTGAGGAAACAAAAAGTTATACTGCATCAGTAAAGAACAATAAATTCATAGTGAAGTACAACCACTTTCCAAAAAGCTAATCAAAATATAGAAATACAACCCACACAGTAAAATTCATTTCAAACTGCAGATTCACCGCAAATTTTGAGCAGTATCTTCAACTTAACCATTTGCAAAAAAATGTCTCAGTAGGCATTTAAAATTATTTGAACTGAATCATTTAAAAAAAACACAAACGCTTCAAAATGGTATTAATGTCCATGTGTTGTGTCAGAAAATATTTTTATAACTTTTTATCTTTTATTTTTAAACTTTCATACCAATAAAGATGAAAACATCATGGTAACTAGATAAATGTAGCATTTTATTATATCTACGATGACTTTTGCAATTATACATGCTCTTTTTAAAACATCAATTCTCTTTCTTGATAAAAAAAATCTTCTGTTGTTTAATGCTAATTTTGCATTAAATTTATATTCTGCAATATTATAATCATAGCATAACCTTTAGCTTTAAAATTTGTCAGATCCTGTGCTAATGTCATAATATCCATGCCCCATGTTGCATCCATACTTTTGATTCTAAACATTTACTAGGAAAAGAGATTTTTATTCAATGGGTAAAATTTATGACGAAAAACAAAAGCCAAGTAACATTGCACTCACATGCTTAAATACCCACACAGTGAATTCCATCCCCAATTGCTTCAACCTTGATGTCGTACCATTCCCTGTTAAATTCAAGAATATGAAACACTAAAGATAAAGAATAAAAACAAAACAAGGAAAAAGATAGAGCAAACGAAAATCAGCTAAGAAAACCTAATTATTCATCCACACATGCTTGTGTGTCTGTCTCATTTTGACAAAAGAAGAACTCTGTTTTAAACTAAGGAAAGTTGGAAATTTTAAACGATATACATACAAGAGGAAAACTTCGTTAATATAAAAGAAGCATTATTTGTAATGAAAAAGATGTCCACTTGTTATTAAAATTTACCAATGAAGATTACAGTGCCTACAATCAGTACAAAGTTATAATCCATTCTCCCCCTCCAGCATTCATTCCATGATTTAGTTAAGCATACAACATTGTTGAAGATAAGAGAAATTGGGGCTTTTGTTGGCATGGTCCATGTTTGCACGGTATCATTGAATACATTGTTTGATCAAAGAAAAATATTATAACAAAAACAAATGTTATTTCAACACTTTTTTTTTTATTTTCGTCCTTAAGAATTTGCCCATTTGCATTTTCTATAAGCTTTCCTTCTTTGTAACAGAATCTATTTCAGCAACTTAAAGAATAGAAGAAGAAAAAAATCAAGCAACCTCAAAGAAAAGTGAGACAAATTCTAAGAAAATATATTCATATGTACAATAATCATACAAACTATATACGATGAAGCTGCAAATTCAAGTGCACAAGTATCATTACTATAGTGCATGTGCAAAATCTTAATTACACTGGCCAATTCTTAAGCAATCAACTTTGAAACAAAGGAATTACAAGTTTTCAGAACAACAAAAAAACATTAATTAGCAAATATAAGCTCAATCATTAAATAAAAGGATATTCTAGTACCATAAATGCAACCAAAAATGCACTGCAAGGTGGACGGGAAATTGTTTGCTGCTGCAATTGACCTGCAGAATATAGACATCAATTTTGCCTTTAAAGCATAACTTCCAGGACTAACTCTTGATTCTGAATCAGCATTTTCAACTCCAACGGTACCTACATTCAACATCAATAATGTATAAATATTGAAGAGCAAACAAAAAGAAATATATAAAACTTAAATTTGGTTTTGGATAAAATAGGGCAGAAAACTGAATTCGCTTTCAAGATACAAGAGTTCTCTCTGAAAATTGAAAATGAAAGTAAAGCAAATGGCAAACAATAAATGTCTAGTATTACTACCAAAATCATACAAACGCCACAATAGGCTACGACGTGGAAGAAGAAAACCACTAATATGATCAAAAATCACAATACTTATATCATATAAGTTTTCTATTTTTGGAGTAAATTAAAAAACTAGGAAACAAGAGTAGTAGAACAACCTCAAGTCTTTTAATGATTTAAAAAAATCATAACAGGGAACAAAAAGCAGTTTCTTGTTCATTTTTTTTCTCTATGCATTTTCAAATAGACTTGTTAGTATATAAAAAACTGGTATATTTAATTGAAAATTTTATTTTGACTACAAAATTCTTTTTTCTTATTTATTTTAATAAAAAATTGCCTCAGCATAGCAGTGATGTTGTTCTAACAAACCCAAAGGACTTCCGTTCACACAGTTTACAGCCCGAGTTGATGACACAACCCCAGGTTAAATACCTGTCTAATCTAAACAGAATATCAAACCAGTTAAAGGTTAGTTCCCAGGATATCCAATCAGGCTGGTCTGGGTCTAATAACACTGAGTATATGTTAAAGACCAACTCTACTTATTGAAGAAGCTGTTAGGCTGACGACTAAGAATGGTCTTATATTTATTACAGCTTCAAGCTAGAGCATATACATAGGCCATTTAGCCTGTTTAAATTGCACTTAATTATGAAAAATGGGATCAGCAAGTAATAAAGCATTGAAGATAACCAAGATGGCATCCGGTTCAAACATGAAGGATGCGCACAAAACATTTACAAGTAAACACATGACCTTAATTAAATGAAATGTGAAAAAATAAGAGGAAATTAGGCAGAACCTCTTTAAAATCAATTATACTCTCACGCATACACATTTAATTTATGTAAGAATCAAGCAGGATCATATTTTAAATTCAGGGGAAACAAAAAAAATATTTGCATATTATCATAAACAAATTGAAGAAAAAATAATTGACAAACATATTTCAGAACATGTTAACAAAATCTTTAATAGCATACCATTGAATAGCAAAAATAATCTGTTTATCAGATTTAAATCATCTAAATTAGCACCACTGGCCTTCTTCTTTAGAAGCTCCTCGCCTCTCTTAATAACAGGCTCTTCACTTGAGTCAATTGATCAAGAAACAGATGTGATTGTGATCATCCACAAATGAAACACCAAAAGCTATAAAGTCAGTAAGTTACAAGAAATTGTTATAAATAAATTCGGTAATATGGGAACTACAACGTACCAATCTACAGAGGCAGCAATATACAAAGGATAAACAAGCTCAGGAGCAAGCTCCATAGCTTGAATGACATTCAAAATACCCAACTGCAGCAACAAAGACCAAGATAAGACAGATTGCAGTAGCTTTCTGAGTAAATGCAAGATTGGACATGACATGCTTGTATGCTTTCAAACATACTGACATGTTAACCACTCTTTAAATGAAAATTTGAAGAGGTAATATATGCCAGAATAATATAGTTAATATGTAGTTGCTATGCTATCGTTTGCAGTAGTTAATGGCAGTTTATCAAGACAACTACACTAGCCCAGAATGTCAATTATGAAAGTTAGCTCCAGCTGTAACTTGTTAGTATTACAACCATCCAATATGACTGATATATAAATATCATATAATTAGTACAGCCAGAACCACACAATAATATAAGTTCTGATTCTCTAATTTGCTATGAATATTTTGTTTCTCTTCCTCTATTTCCTCCCAATCTTCATATTATAAGGTTAAAAAATCATCATATTATATTGAGTGATTGATTCTTCAATTATGTTTCTTCTGACAGGAGAATAAACGTGAACGATAATAATAGATAGCAGTTGAGTTATCAGATTTTAGTAGTAAAACAACACAATCAACATGTGATATTTGACCTTCTCATGCCAAGACAATATTAAAACCATTACATGATTATCTTACCTTTCTTTGTAAAATTTCATGACTTTGCAACTGTTGTTTCCCTGTAACACGATTAACTTGCGCTATCGAAAGCCCAGGAGGGAATCCACCACTGCAACAAAATAAAATCTAAAAAGAGTTCTACAGAGAGAAAGTTTGCCAATCTTTATGCAAATCAAACTGAGTTTTCACTTTTCTATTCATAGATTCAGATTCTGAGCATTCTGATTCTTATGCATACATTATTTTAATTTGTTCAACTAACTCACAACTTACTGACAGTAACAGCAATTACCAACTAACATTCTGATAGAAGACCTGACTTAGGACATTTCAGATTACAATTTACAACGAACAGAAACTAGTAAAGGCAAATGCACATAAAAAGAGGTACACATTATATACTCTACCAAAATGTCATTCAATTGAGATAAGAATGAAACAAATTAATTCATGTCAGAACAAATTCAAATACCATAAGCTCCTTTTAGCAGAAAGTTAGTTACATACCTTTGAGAGACCCGCTGGTACAATATTGTATGAAGACAAAACTCAATAAACAGCTCCCTATCTTGAGGGTTTTTCACTTTTTTATACTTTGCTGCAACTTCCTCACAAATTTTACCAGAGTGGCATTCTCCAATTACCTAGAAAGAAGCAGATATCCATTGGTAGTCCAAGAAATAACAGAGGATGACCCTTGCTATTCTATAACATAGTAAAAAGAAAAATAAAAAGCAACTAAGATATATAAATAATGAAAATAGAGCAAGAAAGTTTCATTTAAAAAAATAATGCTGGAAAGAAGCCCATGGATCCAAGAAATTCAAGTGCTCTTAATGGTTGTAATGGACCCCTTCTTCCCACTAAAAGATCCCTTTTTTTGAATTCCCAAGTTTAGAATTTACATCTAATTTTCCTTATATATCCTTTCCAATTCCCTAGAAAGAAAACGCAAAACTGAAGCCTTTCATAGATAGAATAAGGAGAAAAGTGTCCCAATGCACTGATATAATGACACCAACTCAAATAATGTGTACCGATACTGAAAAATAGCGATGAAAAACTCTTCCCCAACTGTAATGAAAAATTATAACCATCACAGTTAAGATTTGGGAAAAGTCCAATAGTGCGTGTTGATACCTTAACAATGATTCTAAGAATAATTTCCTGATGTTGAAGTGGAAGTTTTGAGATGTTCATCAAGAGATCAGGAGCCAGATCTTCCTTTTCCTATTTGAAAAGCAGGGGGCATCAGATAGTCTCCACATTAAGCAATCAACAGCAGAAAACAATATTTAAGAATCCCAAACCAATCAATTTGACTATTTATCCAGTAATGAAACATTATTTACTTCTGAAAATTCAACCAGGTTCAAAAAAGGAATCATCAGCATCAAAATTCACATTAAAGCCAGAAAAATAATATCAACAAACAGGTACTTCCGATATAAAAAATAAGAGACCTTTGCATTAACACGCTGAAATGCCATCTCTATGTACACAATGCAAAAATTCCTTATGATAGGGACAGCACTAGAACCCGAATACAACTTCCACAGGTCAGACAAAGGTAAACCAATTTGAGGCTGTAGCTTAACTCTCTTGTTCACGTGACTCAAAATCTCAAGCACCTGTCAGAAAAACAAGTCAACAATTGTGAAACATTTGCCAAATCGCTTCACAAACTTATATCAAAAAGAGGACAAAATATACCGTCCAAAACCGGTATACATGTACACGAACTAAAGTGCTAAATGTGATCTCACCATGCCAAAGCAAAAAGTACTCTTAGTAAACACCAACAGCTTCTTCTGCTGATTCGTACAGCAGAGAAGAGATATTTCATCTAGCCGATAAAGTTCGCACAGAAAAAACATACTATACTTCATAAATTTACATCAAAGAGATCAAAATAGACCGTACAAAACTGATGTTCATGTAGGCAAACTCCTCGCTGTCCTTACAAGTGCGATTCACTCGTACTATGCCAAAGCAAAATCACTCTTAGAAAACAGCAGTGGTTTATGTCAGTTAACTCAACACTAGCAACAACTAAGAAGAAACATTTCAATATTCCTGTAGACGATAACGTTTGCAGAGTAAAAATACAATCAATTTCCGCGTTCGCGGTTTTATTTGGAAACGGAAGGTAAGCTACAAACGGTGCTGTGCATGTACGCAAAATGTTCCTTATTCTTAAAAGTGCAATACAATCTCACCACCCTAAAGGAAAACTACTTTCACTGAACAGCAATAAGCTCCTATCCGTACACTCAGCAATTTCGACAACAGATAGATGTTTCAATTTTCAATTTACGCATTCATAGTTTGATTTAGAAATAGCGTAATTGAAATTTGGCGGTGGAGAACCTTTTTGCGAACAGCGGGGGATTGCGAAGAGAGGGAGGAGATGCAGAGAGGGAGAAGCTTCGCGAGCAACGGTTCAAGCTTGGAATCGTCGCACAGAGCCAAACGAGTCAGCATCCGATCCAGCATTTCCTCTACCTCCGCGTCGGACTTCGCCGGCAACGAAGACGATGATGATGGTTGCGCCATTTTTTCCCTCTTTCTTCGATTCGTTTCTTCACAAACAAACTCAAACTCTTTGTGCCCAGCGCAAGTTAATAAATATGAATTAGGAAATGACGCTGCTTGCGCTCCACGACTGCTTTGACTCTTTGTTCGAGCTGGTCTCTCCTTAACCAATTGCTTCCTGCACCCAGCTTTTCTCTACATGCACCGCCAAATATTTTGAAATGACAACATTGTCCTTCCGAGTTTATCTGATTTTGGGGTTACACCTGTCTTTCTATGGTTGAACTTTTTGGTGAGATGGTGGTGCTGGAGCACAGGTGCAATGCTGATTGATTATGTTACATTTATCTTTTTTTTTATTGTCTAGAAAAATTCTTGTTGAAAATGGTAGAAACTCTGTTCAAAAATTCTTTGGATCATGAATTTCGGAACTTCAAATTCAGAAGTTCATCAATAATCGTTCTGAAAGTTTGGAAACGTTCTTACAAAAGAATTATTCTGGAATTCGTGAGTGTTAGTTTGATAAGGCACAAAACTTGTTTTCCCCGTGATAAGTTAACAAAAAATCATACGCTGGTCTGGGACCACGACTATTATAACAAGTTATGAAATGAAACGGACACATTTTCTATAAAAATGTTGTGGATGGAGTTCATTATTGTGACAATTAACAACGGATGAAATAATAGAAAGAAATTGTATTGATACCTTTCACAATAAATGACGTAAATTATATATTTTTATAATTATTTTCATACATTAAAAATGTTATATATATATATATATATATATATATATATATATATATATATATTTTGTAGGATAAAATTTGTATGCTTATTAATATTATTATTTAACACAACCAAAAATAAACAATAACATTGGTTTAAATCCTAACGTGTCATTTTTTATTAATTTTACTGGCTCAAGTGTTATAATGATAAAATTATGATGTGCAATTCTTCATCCAAATTACGGTTTTAATGTAGAAAGGATTCTTGCGCCGCGAGGACATGGAGAAGGTTTTCTGGTGACGAGTAGTTTTATTTTGATGGCGAATTACATAGTTGGGTTTTATAGTCTTTTCCTTTTTTGTAGGTTGAATAAGTTAATAAGAACGCGATTTCTTATTAGTTTCAATTTGCAGGTGATTTTTGGAGCGTGATGGAAAGGTCATGGTGACGCGATTAAACTCGCTATGAAGGAGGATTGTGCAAGGATTTCATACTAGGGTTTCGTTTTCTCTACAGGTTAGAGCGTGATTTGGGTTTTATTGGTGATTAACGACAAGGTTGATGGTTTTGCGGTAAGGAGCTTGCAAACTTGCAAGGTTTCAATTTGCTCCGTGGCCATTGCGGTTGCGCGATTCCCACAATTTGGTTTTTGCAAGTTTGCGAAGAAGATGATTCAAGGTGGAAGAAGAACGAAGACACAAGACCATGATAACACTTCTCTAGTTCACGTCTTGGTTTCAATTTGGGGTTTTTTGTGAAAGATGGTGCTCACGGCAGTGATCCACATCAACATATTTTGACGTGGTTTCTTACCATTTAGCATAAATGGGTAGTTTCTTACCATTTAAAATAAATGGGTGGTTTCTTACCATTTAATAGAAATTAATTAATTGTTACTAATTTACAAAATTTATTTATGATCCAATTAAGATAATTTTAAACATCGAATTAAAATTCTTCAACAAATATGAAGAAGAAAAAACCTAATAACATTTTTATTGTAATTTTTTATTACGAAAAAGAAATTTTAACATATATTTCATTTATAACATTTTGACATAACACATATAATATGTCAAAATGTGAAAATAACTGTATTAACATATCATTATCTTCTTTTATAAAAAACATAATCAAACATTCTGTATGAATTTAACCCTTAAAATTTTAATCTAGAAATATTATCAGAGGTTAGCAATTTCATGTTTACTGGGACTTGGGAATTTATTTTTAGTAAAATAACCAGAAATATTATTCAATTCATTTTTATTCTATAGAGAACATTGTAATCCGTGAAAAAAAGTGGAAAGTAATTCTTAAATTTTATACATAGTTTTATTTTAATTCATACATTTTATTTTAATTATTTAAAATTTAAAATATTTACATAAATGCTAAAATTCAACTAAACACAAATAATATATTGCTGAAAATATAGTATCATCATACCTTAAAACAAGTCTCTTTGAGAGTGGAACATAACAAATATTTATTTATCAAATATGATTTAAAAAGTGTACACATCTATCATCAAATTATAAGAAAACTCCATATTTTTAATAAACAGATATAAATATTTACTCAGAACAGATTTTTTAACAGCACTCAGAAACCAAACATAATAAAGGATATAATTATATCATTATTTTAGTTTACAAATAATATATGGTATATCCTACCTAGCAATTCAATCTCTCACAATCCCACTATGTCACTCATGAAAGAAAAAAATAGATAAAAAATAATAACGACATATACCTATAATTAAAAAAATAACTATAAAATAAATATCGACTCATCAAAGGAAAAAAAGTAGCATTCCTAAAAGGACAAGGTGAAGTTGTGCAGACAGTGAAACTGAGAAAGAAGTAGAGTTTTGTTTGTCACTAGCTTTGTCGTCATCACTTTCTTCTGTTTTGGGATGGTTGAAGTTGGAAGGGACAATGGTGTCTGGTGCTGAATCATCATCTCCAGCAACAGCATTAGCAGGAGAGGGGGCATCTTCTGGGGCTTTCAGACTTTTGGGCAGCCCTTCTCCATAGGTCACATTTATTTGGAAATGTTGTCCACTCCTGCACTGATCACCGTCATAATCACCAGAAAAAAAGTACGTTTTGCCCTCCTTCATCAGAGGAATCGCCACCGTCACAGGATGTGTTTGGGTGTTGGATGGATCAGATGCTGACCACTGGGTTGTGTCTTTGTCTTGAGCATCATCGTAATCACATTCCTTGTATGTTGTAAAGTTGTATGTCTGAACCACAGAGTGGTTAGTGTCTGTGTTGAAAACTACAAGAACAACACCCACAAGTCAAAAGTGTTTAGCACTTAGGTGAGACTATAATATCATAAATATTCATACCAAACTGCCAACACCTACATGTTCAAAGAATTCAATAGGCTATGAATTGTCGGCAACTGTAAAAAATTGGCATGATCTGTTATTCAAAAAAAGGACCTACTTTTCAGCCCAAGTTACTGATGTGGAAATGGCTTATTGTATGTTTGTTTGCCACAATTCTATGTTTCTTTCAAATGATAGCTTAATCATAGCCAGTGTAGTGGTTAGCTTTAAAGCAAGTCTCTTTCCACTCATAATATCATCGTTAAATGTTTACATTAAAGAAAAACTAGTGGCCGAACTCAATAAGAGTATAAAAAGAGAATGTTCGTACCAAAAGAAAGGAATAAGAAAAAGTAATTGTCAAGTAGTCATTTTGGGTATCGGATTTTCCTCTTTCCCCATTTACCCCAAACGAGACAAATGGTAACTAACAGTAATATTTCGTTGTTAGCTCTTTTGGCAAATTAAGAGTGAATGAATACTTGATTTGTGACTAAAGGTTGTGGATCGCGACAGACTCCATGAAAATACCACTAAGAGTGCTTCCAATTTAAGCCTAACTTTTCTAAATCTACCGACACTAATATATTAGTATGTGCTGCAGATGAAACATACAATAATTGAAGCCAATCTAATTTCTGTGTCAGTCAGATATACATGATAAGTATATATACAGCATCTTCTGATTTAAATCTGATTAGATATCATAGTTGTGAAATAAAAATTAGAGATGAAGTGAAAGAATTGAAGTAAGGAGAAAAAGCAGATGTGAGAAACATACTGAGGAAATCTCCTAAGGTGAATTTTTTAGTGTCAGCCCACTTCTGATAATTGACCTTGGAGTTTTGAGTGTTGTCAAACCAGCCTAAGGAGTCTCCGACTGTGTAATTCTTGTAAGCATGAGCAGATCCTAAGAGAGAGAGGAAAAGGAGAAGAGAAGAGAGAATTGATGACATAAGATGAAAAGAGGTTCTTCCTCTTCCCTGTTTCATTGTTCTTGGGGTTTGTGAAGGTGCAGGAAGCACAGAAAAACTGGCCTTTTATGAGTGGGTGGTGGCTTCAGAGAAAGGGAATGTGGGATTCTTGTGCTGCCAGCTATGTACAGATTATGAACTTCTCTCCTTTTCTGCTTAATTACTAAAATACTAACTGCTCCATGTTGCTCCAATTATTTGTGTCAGACAAGTTTAGTTCTTTTCTTTACACTTTCTTTTTCAGTTACACTTCATTTATATTTCTTTTTAACAGGATATCATCATATTTGCATCATAAACTATTTTTTTAAAATAGTTAAATATAATTTTATTTTTTAAATTTGAATACAAAATTAAAATACTTGATATATTTTTATCTTTAGAATCATATTTTGATTAACTTTTATCCTTTTCAAACACACATTTTAATTAAAAATGTTGAAAACATTTACAAGATTAATTTATAATATATAATAAGTATAAATTTTATCTTAAAAATTAATTTTTTAAATTGTATTAGACTTAAATTTCTTTTTTAATATAGTATTAAAAACTTTTTAAATTTTTACGATCAAATTACATAAAAAAGTAAATAAATTTTAGTTTTGGATCAAAGTATAAAATTTTAAAATATATTTATTTAAGATTTTATTAAATATATGAATCGCTGTAATTTTTTCCACTGAATAATCATAAAATTAAAATAATTAACAAAATATATTTTATTGCAATTTGTAATAATTATTTTAAGAATAATTTTAAATATTATAGTTAAACCTATTTTGATTCGAATTCCAAAGCCTAAGAAGTTCCCATGGAAAGGGGAAAATAAAATGTGACGGTAGTTTGAGTTTCATCATCACTGAGTTGCATAGATTCCTAACAAACATAGCCATGTGATAGGTGACACGTGGAAGGAGGCAAGACGGTGGGTGGGTGAAACATCTTGGTTACGTGTCTGCTTCGTTTTGAACATGGATTTTATTATGTTTTAGAATACCAAGGAATAAAAGGGAAACCTACTGCTATTCATAATCGTTCATATCTTATCTTCTTTCTTCCCGACACAATTCTATATTAATTTTCCAATTAATTTTATTTTTAAGAGTGAGAGAAACCAATAATCTTTGAATATAGAAACATTCAAAACAAACTAAATTAATACTCGATTATTTTCTGAATCACTTCATTATTGCATTCACCTTTTCATTTTCTTCATGACCACGTGATATATTAGTTAAGACATTTCAGGTACATAGATAGTGATAGATAAAATTTGGTTTAATGTCTCGGTAGGTCCTTATTTTCGGCGTGAATCTCAAATAGGTTCTTTTTCTTTTCGGCGTCTCAATTGGGTCCTTTTTTGTGTAAAATTGTAGCAATTAGGGGTCTGCAACAAACGACCGTTTAATTGTTTGTTAGGTGGCATGAACAGTGTTTTCAGTTATCATAGGTGGAACATAGGTGGAATTAAAAAAGAGTTTCCTCGCGCCACGTCAGTCCTATCATCTTCCACCCACTGAAACCCTAACCCTAGCCGCCACTGCCGTTCCGCTTCCGCCGCTCCCGCCAATGCCGCAAGTCGTCGCCACAGCCAGAAAATCATCTCCTTCCTTTCTCGCCGGCGCATCAACGGACCACCACGGTGCCTCAACCAAGACCGCCGCCACCTTCCTTCTCCTTCGCGCAAGGGTTTGAAGCCACCACGACCGCCGTCTGCGAGTTCGTCTTCGCATCACCAACATCTCGCCGCCGTCGCACAAAGTCACCGTCCTCTTCTCCACCACCATCAACCACGCCAGCCGCCGCGACACCACTCTTCTCACACGCAAATCATCGAACACGCACCAGCCACCGCAACCTTCATCGCGCCTCTCCTCCATTGACGAAAGCTTGGCACAACCATCTTCATCTTCTCCATTCTCGGAACCCAATCGCACCTTCATCTCGGATCATCACCTCGCGATCTTCACCAACCATGCCGCGACCACCACTAACCTCCCTCACCTCGCGAGCTTCCTCGCCGTTGCCCAACCTCCATGGCAGCCATCACACGCCACCGCACCTTCCCGCTCTACAATCGAACCTGCATAAAAACCAGACCTGCAAAGAAGAACCCAACAATCACAAATCGCGCACTGTTAGGCGCAGGACCCATGGCTTCCTCAAGCGGAACATGTTCGGGTTCATCCTCTCTGCTTCAGAGATCGGGTTCTGAGGAGGACTTGCAAGCATTAATGGATCAGAGAAAGAGGAAGAGAATGACATCGAATCGCGAATCTGCACAGCGATCTCGCATGAGGAAGGAGAAGCACTTGGACGATCTGGTTACCCAAGTGGCTCAGCTGAGAAAGGAGAATCAGCAGATACTCACCACCGAACGAGATCATCGGTTAGAGTCTCTGAACGAGATCATCGAACTCTGATTGTGTGTGAGAAGGAGAGGGGAAGATGAAGTGGAAATTCCCACTGTGCCCTTTCTCTAAAGCTGATTTAACGTCATAGTTTTTAATACAAAACTCTTTTTTAATTCCACCTATGATTACTGAAAATACTGACCATGCCACGTAATAAACAATTAAACGCCGTTTGTCCAATTTGACGGTAGGCCTTTAATTGTTACAATTTTACAAAAATGGGGACCCAATTGAGACGCCGAAAAGAAGAGGGACCTATTTGAGATTCACGCCGAAAATAGGGACCTACCGAGACATTAAACCATAAAATTTTAAAAGTTATGAATATTATAACAAATCTCTAGCGAATTATACTTTTGCAGTGTACATGATTATTTTTTCAATAGAGCAATAAAAGGTACAAGTACTCGAGTTTGACTTTGCGTTTAGCTAATACATATACTTCATTTAATCGTATAATTATCCAATTAATATTAGATTGCATAATCCAAACGGTTTTATAAGAACATTCTCAATTTTTCCAAGATTAAATGATTGTAACTACATAACAATTACATTTAATATTTCTAATTTATAACAAAATATGATTATTTTAATTAAATCATAATCAAGTTATCACTAATTGCAAATTTATTTTAAAATTTATAAATATTAAGATAAAGAGATAGACCATGATATTTAATACACATTAATTATTAAAATTGTGAACTTTTTATTGATTTTGATATTGAGATGTCTTCTGGAAGTGATTTTCAATTTTAATTACACAGATAATTAGAACAAACGGCAAAATGAAAATAAACATTTGGACGTTCAAAACATTCACAGTATCTTGACACATTGACCTCCATGACCGAAACAATTTTGAAAGTGATAATGTTCAAACCATATGTAATTTTTTAAGGATTATTATTTAACTAAAAAAGTTAGATTGTTTTTTACGAAAAAATAATTATATATATATGGTGTATAAAAATAAATTTATTTCTTAAGTGCGTAATTAAATGTATAAAAACTGTTTCACGTGTATAATTAATGTTGAAGCTAATACAAACGAAAGTTCACGACCGACCAATTTAAGTATAGTTAAAATCAAAGTACTAATAATAGTTAAAATCGTTTAAATTTAATATAGGGCATATTAAAATGCGACAGGACATTGATTTTAAAAGATCTAAAAATGTCGAGAGCAAACGACACGGTGTATACCTATCCTAATAAATTTTGTTTATGTATAGTTAAACCTGTACATATGTATATGTTTTGAAATAGGGTTTTTTTTCTTAAAACTAAGTGTAGAAATAGGAAAAACTGATAAATTTTAAAAATACATATATATCATACTTAATTTAAAAAATTAGATATTACATATTCATTCATGTTAATAAGCTATCAATATAAGAATTATTATAAAAATAATAAGAGATTTGAATAATACTAACATATATTCCTTAGTTATTCCTAATTACTTATATCTTTCCCATTTCTATTTTTTACTCATTGAAAAACTTATATTATCACATTAAAAGAGACTAGATGCACTGACCGTAAATATCAATATTGCAACTCTAATAATCCTTTTTTTTTATGGAAGTTAAACTGGATATTGTTGAATATTATTAAAAATATATTAAGTTTACAATATGCAATTTAAAGTTAATTAACATTTCATATCTTAATGTTTTATTGTAACGTAACTTAAAATGTAAATAAATTTCGACTATTAAATTATACTTGCAAATAAAATTTCAAATCATCAAAATTATTCAGAAAAAATACGATCCAACAATTAGATAATTAAATTAAGGTTCAATGGACGGCTAATGTTACAAAAGTTTAATCTGATCATTCCTCTTGTTTTGTCATAGGTGTTAGTTTCCTTCTGTATAATGTCTACCGAATCTCCATATCCACATTTATATTCTCATAATACATATTATAGTAGCAAATACTTTAATATACATAAACTTTTTACATTAATTTATATCATCTTTCTTTATTTTTTCTTTTTCTTTTAAAAATATAAAAGTGCATTTTTTATAATTATTTTATTTTTATAATATATGTTAAAACATGTCATTTTATCATTTCTTATAATAAAAGTTCTTTTTTTTTGTCCGCAAGTTTTTTGTATCAAAGGATTTAAGTATAATATTACAACATTCTAAACTCTTACGTGTAGTTGAAAGAGTTATGCAGAGCATCACATGCTTTTACAAATGAATCCATATGATCAGTTGTAAGTGTTACATCTCCAAAATATACGGCATACATATCATCAATTTATAATATTGAAAAACAGTTAGAAATATATAATAAAATATTGAGATTATAGTCATCTTTAAAATGCTAGGAAGTTAAAGCTTGAAGTATCAGAGTCTTCCAACATACCAAGGGTTTTACATATTAAAGTTTTTCAAAATACATAAGTTAAAATAAGGAAATCCTAATGAAACTAGGATTCAGCGTCATCTTTCTAGGGGCACCTCCTCGACATCTGCTCTCATCCAAGTGGATGATCATTGCAAGAAGAAATACACACAAACATAGCACGACACTACAAGAAAAAAGTGTATTACATACAGCAAAAATCCGTATATAAGACCCAAAATCCGTATATAATACGTATTTATATACGGATTATATACGGACAAAAATCCGTATATAATACCGTCGTAGCTAGGTTTATATACGGATTTATCCGTATATAACTTATATACGGATTTATCCGTATATAAGTTATATACGGATAAATCCGTATATAAGTTATATACGGATAAATCCGTATATAATTTCCGTATATAAGTTATATACGGATAAATCCGTATATAATTTCCGTATATAAGTTATATACGGATAAATCCGTATATAACTTATATATGGAAATTATATACGGATAAATCCGTATATAATGGTTCAATAAGAGGTAAATAAATACCCTGTATATAGTTGTTCCCCATGCACAATATACAAGATGTCAGGAAAATAATGAGTAACTTCCAATTGGTACCAAAAGGCACCATTCTGTTCCAGAATACCAGAATATTAGACATTTATGCTTGATATAAAATAGTTAGAATAATTAAATATACATGACAAATTTAAGAACATAGGCATCTTACTATTATTATTTTCTCTTCAGTTTTTTGTTATCTTTCATTCAAAACCAATAAAACTAAATATTAAAGCATTTTAGATACAAAAGACGCCACTATAATAAGAGACGTGCAGCCTTCTACCACTGTCATGTTGATTGATTCTAAACTCAATTTTCAAGATGATAAAATGATAATTTAAAATAATAAAAAAATAGTGGAGGAACAAGAAAAACAGAATAAGCAAAACAGAACAAGCAAATGAACAAGATCAACAGCAACAAAAACTACTATTTAGTACAACAAAAACTACTATTTAGTACAACAAAAACTACTATTTAATACCTGAAAGAGTTGAAACTGTTTTCAAGGCCTTCTGCTTTTCCTTGTCATCATGCAAATCCAACTTGAGTACAAACTTCTGTAACCAAAATTATAAATTGTTTCAACCCATATTCTATTATAATGAATCACTAAAAGAATGTTTCCAGAACAAACAAAAATAAATGTGAAACACTTGAAACAAAAGTTTTTGTACCAACCAAAAGCTTATTATACATAAGAAAACATGTGATCTAAAAACCAGACCCAGATTTCCAAACTAAATTCAAAACTAGGATTCTGATGAAGAAAGTATCAAAAATCATTAAAGGTCACCCAAATTTTTTTGTGACCAATACTTATGGAAACCAAGAATCTTATGGAAGGTTTTAGATGTAAATTATAGTTACTTTTGTTAATTTCATTGACAACAGAATTTATAGGAAGCATCCCTGTTTTAGTGCAATTTAAGCATGAAAAAAATTTCAGTTTCTTCAAAAAGACACAATGTACTTGCAATTTAATGATGAAATTATAGGTAGTGCTTCCACTCTATATTAAGAATCCAAGTTAGAGTTAAAAGTCTCACATTTAATATAAATGAAAAAGTTAGGTAGTATATAAGAAAAACAAGATCTACAAAATTTAAATCTTAAAAGTTTTATGACAGAAGTGGTGTCAGATATCTTGTATAAATAACTCATACTTCTGAGGTATTCAATCTTTCCAGTTCGTCCCCTTAAAAAGGAATACAAGAAGCAGCACCGTACACTGCACTCATTTGCTTAGGAGGAGGTGGTTTTATTTTTGGGAAAGAAAGTGATTCATTGCTGGAAGAAAAAGATAACGGTCCACAATTGAGAATAAAAAAAGGGAATGAAAATGCTTCATGGGCTACATGTGAAAGAAATAGCAAGTCATTCAGTCCTTTCTCTTAGCCAAAAATCAATAGTTTCAACCTCATTGTGTAAGAGAATAAAAGGGCTACTACAAGGCTAATTTTGTTTTTTCTATTTAGAGAAAGATGTAATTCTTTAAAGTGCTTTTGGTAAAATCCAATTTAATAGGAGAATACAACAAAAAATTTAATGAAAATCACATGACTTTTATATAGCATGAAGATTGGAGAATGTTTCTTTGGTTTTGGAAGAATGAGCGTGAATGCTGAATGGAATTAGGGGACCACGTTCAAAGCACATTCTCATACTAAAGAAGCATTTATCATAAAAAAGAGAGGGACCACTTCCAAAGTGCAGCCCACGGTTTTGTATACACTAAGTCCCCATAAAAAATTCATTTTCAAATAGCAAACATTTAAGTTGAAAGCAAAGAAGGGGCCACCACATTTGAAGAAGCAAATCACGTCCATGCAAAGGAACACATGGCCCCCTTCTTCTTTGTCATTGAATAAATTTTTACAAAATGCTAAAGGAAAGGCAACCATCTCACGGCCACATGGAGGAGTGCCAAATGAAGTCTGCAGAATTTTCTCCCACTCCACACAAAGCACACGGACATTCTCAAAATAATGAGACACCATGTCCCCACCAGCACTCATTCAATTTGAAGAAGAGGCACATTTTATTGGGGCTGGACATTTTGGAAGAAACACTTCTCGGTCCAGCAGTGAAGGAAGGAGCACGTCTAACTCACATCTAAGGGAAGTGGCTCACGGTTTTTACAACACCAGCAGCAACACAAGGTGCTAGAAGCATAGACACTCACGGAAATCCAGCTATCTCTGCATCCAGCAACGCTCCATGGCAGCACCACCAACACCATCATCACACAGCCACCTTCACGGTACCAGCAAAGGAAAAGAAAAGGAGGTGTGTTTAGCTTTGGAAAGGCATGGCAGCAGCTTACATCTTAGGGGCTGGACGCGTGAGGATGTGACAGCTGAATGGAGAAAGGGAATGATGAGAGTTTAGAAGCATCCAGTAGCGTGAAAAGGGGATGGACGTTAGAAGAGAATGGAGAAATGTCATGGTCTTGAGTAGCTGACGCAACCAGCAGCCCCTATGCAGTAAGCAGCGTTCACATAGCACACTGGATGCAAGAAGTGTGCTTGGCTTTGGAAAGGAAAACAGCAAAACAGCAGCTGCAATGTCATTGAAAGAAGAGAGGAGCTCATGGTTTTCACTTTGGCTTGATGCAGAATTTTTAACATGATTTTCCACTCAAAGCTCACGGTTTTGAGGCATGGTGCAGCAGCTACTCCAGTTGAGAAAGGTGCTCCACGGTCTTGGTCTTGGAGAAGGATGTGCGTGAAGCAACAAAATGAAGAAGAGCTGGTATGTGGAAGCAGTGAACGGTGATGGCTTGGCAAATCTCACGGTCCAAGCAAAGAAGAAGAAGCAAACCGAGAGGAAGAATGATGTCTCGGCAAACAAGAGAAGCAAACGGAGAGGAAGAATGATGTCTCGGCAATGAACAGCTGCAGCCACATCCAAGAGCATCACGTCCAGCTGATATTGAAAAGAAGCACATGGAAAGAAGCATAGTTGTTGGCTGGATAAGTGAAGAAGAAGAGAACGGTGCAGCAGCTTGGAATGGGAGCCATGAAAACCATTTCCGTGAAAGAAGAAGTGGGTGCAACGTAATTTCAGATCTAATAACGATCATAACATGTCAAATGGATTACTTCTTATGCTACCACTTTCCTTTATAAACAGAGTTTCAGCCACTTGCATATGCATTTCTACGTACTATTCACATTACACTTTCTAAACCAAATATTAACTATCAAAGTGCCCTTCTACAGGACCTTCCTCTCCCTCCACAACAACACACTTTCTAAACAGAATATTGTGTATGAAGTAAAAGGAAGTTTTGGCAACAGTTTCCGAGAGTAAATGAAACACTTTCACTTAATCTTAGTAAGAAGGGAAAATATTTCGAAAATGTTCTTCCACATGAGGCATCTTATGCGCAGTTTCGGGGAATGATTCACATCACATGCTAGACTAATTGGTGATCACTCAGATTCCAGCATAACATATTCATTACTCCATTTATATGTATTAACCAAATTGAGTTGAGTATCATTAATGCCCTTAAAAACAGTTTATTTATTAATCACAGAGCTTACTGTGATAAAAATATCTCTAACATATCGTGCTACCCTCATACTTATATCATTTTCAATTCAGTAATAATTTGCTAACAAGACCAAAACTTACGAAAGGCACCATGTCTTGCGGTGTTCATGAAATTTTGAAAGGAAACAATAGTGTTGTCTTAGAGGTAGGCACTAGCTAGCTAGGAGAATGGAAGCTTTAAATTCACAGGTTGGCAAAAGAGAAAAGAAAATGCAAAATTTTTCTTAGGAATTAATGCTCCTCACTGTTGGTGGGGTGTCACAGTTCACAAATACATATTCGACAGCATATAAAAATATATTATGCAGGAGAAGAAATCAAAGGGTAATTTATAAGGAGTGCTAAATAATCTAGAGTTGGAAATAGACGGTCATCATGAGAAGACAATACCCATTTTCAATTATATCAATTAAACACAAACCCAAGTCTAATGAATTAATACCTACCAGGTGCAGAAGGCAATTGGAGCTCCACCTTATCTCTTCCAACGGGAACAAACCAACCTAGGGTTTCAAAATTTGGGATTTCCAACCTCCAAACAAACAAGAACAATAATGGGTCAATATAACATTATAGATACTATGAAAATGAAGCAAATTTGGATTACTTACCAGATGAAGGTTTCAAGTAACCACGGAGGTCGTCCTACAGTGTTTGCTGAAGGAGATTGTTTCCGCAGGCAACGACGCACAACCACATTTAGGGAAAACGCTTCCAATCCCTTTAGTGTGTTCGATAGAAGAGCCTTTCACTGCGTTCGACAGAGGAGACTTCAAGTTAGGCTTCGAGAGAGGTTCAACGACGGAGAAGGTTGCAGTAGCATAGAGAAGAACGCTCCATGAGGAAGAATAAGCCTCGTTGAGGGAGAAGGTTGCAGTGAGTAAGGAAGATTAATGACGAGAAGGAGGCATAGGTAGTAGTGGAGAAGGACGAATAGCTAGGGCTCGAGAAGGGATAAAACTTGGCTCGAGGGAGGGAGGGAGAAAAGTGATACAAGAGTCAGGTTCTATATTATTTAGTTTTATTTTTAATTATTAATTATCTCCATATCCGTATATAAAATCAGCGGGTAAATATTTTATCAACTTACATACGGTCTTACATACGGATTTATCCCTGGAAAAGTTTCCGCTTCCACGCGCCAATGTTACCCACCGATATTATATACGGATAATCCGTATATAAAATTTTACCCCATTATATACGGATTTTTCCGTATGTACGGCTATTCCACAAATCCGTATATAACATCCGTATATAACATTCCTATTATATACGGATGAAAATCCGTATATAATAATCTGTATATAATTGCCATTTTTCTTGTAGTGCGAACACAAACAAGCAAGGGTGAGCTAATTATATAAAAAAAACATACAATTAACAGTATATAACATACTAGGGTAACTCCAATCAAAGCAGTTTAAAACATACATCCTAACATGTTGAATACTAGACTTGACTCGTCCGGACTTTAGAATGATAGTTGAGCCATGGCGGGTCTTGCACTCGTGGTGGCTTATGAAACTTGGGTTCCCCACCCTACCACACTCACGAGGTTAGTCTGTTTCGGGCCTTGAGGCATACTAGAAGCCCCCAAGACTAAGACTTCTCGCTACTCCTTACCACATGGTGCAATCCTCTCTACGTGAGAAGAAAGACCATTGGAGTTTCAGGATGACCCCAAGACTGAGCTCCTACTCTCATTCTAAACACTAAGAATCTCACCAAGAGATTCTACACAGATGGAACTTGGTTTAAAACTTGGATCATATTTCCACCACTTTATAATCATACACTTTTTGCTACAATCCACATACTTGTTTGAACATCACAATACAATACTATAGATGCTAAAGAATGTTTAACAAACAAAGCAAAGAGCACACTAATCAAACACAACATAAGAGAAAATTCAGAGAACTAGGCTCAGCACTTGTCGCACAGCGCACCACCCTCGCATGGGGAGACTGACGCTTTTCGCATAGTGTACCCACCCAGCTCGCCTTGCATTTAAGTCTGAATAAGTATCGGACTTTGGGTCTCTCGCATAGCGCACCCAGGTCGCATAGCGAGAGACGTAACAGAGGCCAATCCCCTACAAGGAATCACTATGTGAAACAACTCGCATAGCGAGTCTGCATAATCTGCAGAACGCCCAATTTACAGATTGTGCCCACTTGCACCCTCTAGACCAATTCTAGTCCTCTTTCCCATTTTCTAAGACCTCTAGATCGTGATTATGTCTTAGTTAAGCCTGTTAATGTGATTTCTAACATTCCTCTAATGATTTTCAAGTGATCAAAACTCACTTCACTCTCTAGAACATGTAAATCAACAACCTAATGACCTAAGATCCATTCCACTATTTTTAACATGATTTAGACCTTCCTTGTGTGCTTAACAAGTTACATTTAACCCATCTAAGTTGTCCAAACTGTCCTATTGTGCTCTAGACCTCAAATGCCCAATTTCAATACCTCACTTTCCTTTAACTAACCTAAAATTTCTGCCTAACTGTTGAACTGTTTACCAAATTAACACTAAACAGAAATCTCACCACATCCTCTTCCTACATGTTCAATTTACAACCCTTTCGTTCATCCAAATCGATTCCCAAACAAATCACTACAGTCTCATCAACCACACATCTCAGGTCATAACATCCAGCATGCTTAAAATATAAAATACAATCCAACAACACATCAGTTCAGCAGTCAACATGTATACCCATTTATAAAACAGATTCAAACAAAACAAATTTAAAAATTATAACTAGCTCCCCTTACCTTGTAACAACAGTACAACTCAGTTCACAACAAGACCTCAACAATGCCTTACATAGCCAGCACACAACAAGACCCCACAACCCACTAAAGTGGAGACAAAAACAACTCTTAGAGCTAGAATAGGCAGAGAATCTAAAGGGGAAAGCTACTGGCTACATGCAACTAGCAAAGTTGCATGCCCTAGTCAGACATCTTAAAGAATAGAGGTTAGAGAGAGATTGGAGTTTAGACCAATGAACCAGACATCTTAAAAAATTCTATTTTTAATAGTCAGACTTTAATATAAAAGGTCTAGTCTCATTAGCTTAAAGCACTATTCAACCATTCCTTTATTTTTTAGGACATTACAGTAACATATTGTAGTAGTAAAAACCAACTAAAGACTCGACATTTAATCACTTACGTACTTTTGTTCCTATTTCTACACTAATTTCCTCTTTTATTTTAAAAATATCTCACTAATATATAGTTGTTACACATTTCATTAACCCTTAATAATTTAAGAAACATGTGCACCTTATTGTTCTTAAGGTATGTTATTGTAAATGGTTAAAAAGTACATACTTTTTTATGTAGTTTTATTAAGCTTTAAGATAATTACGGTAATTTATTTATCATATAACTATATTATAAGAAAAGAAAAAAAAATCATTTCATAAACTAAAAATTTACACCTTTTCTTTTATTTAATTTTTATGCAAACCTTTTAACAATCACATGGACAAAATGAGAGAAAGTTTTACTCGATCTTAATTTTTAAGCTTTGTCCACGTTTACATGTTAAGTGACGTAAAATTAAAGATTTATTTTATTATTATAATAATTTATACAACAAAGCTACCTTCTTTATTGCATAAGTTTTCCACTGTTAATATATATATATATATATATATATATATATATATATATATATATATATGTGTGTGTGTGTTTATTTTTAGAAATATAAGTTATCACTATTACACAACAACTTTTTTGTATACATGTTAAAAATGTTTTTTATAGCAATGTATAGAAATTGAAGTATTAAAAAATATTGATTTTTATACTAATTTCATAATTAGTATAAAAAGTGTCATATCAATTAAATGTATAATTGGTATAGAAAAATATATTTTTCTCCACTCTCTCACCGATCAAAATCAATACAACCACATGCAAACCATCGTTAGCCACCACAACCTACAAATCTCGAAGAATGATAAACATTCACCACGCACTCACCAAAGCTTCTCAACGTAACCACCACCATGCATCTCCATCATAATGCAAATGAAACTTCCATCTCCATCGCTTAAATGAGTTAGTAAACTCAACCAGTGGTTGTTCCACCTTCTCCATCGTATGTATCTTCTCCAACAACCCCCATATTGCCTTTCCACATTTGCAATCTGAAAAGGGTCATGACCCATGAGCACAACGAGGATTCTGACGAGCGATGACATGATAATTTGGAAGGGGTCATGGCCCATATATAAGTACGGTGAGGATTTTGATGAGTAGTGGTTTGGTGATCTATAAAGGGTTGCGACATTGCAGACATTGAGGGTTTTGAATTATGCCTCGATGTAGAGGAGCTTGCCGAGGAGGCAACATAGCCAAGAGATAAATAGGAGATGTCTACAAAGATTTATGTTCGTGAACTGAAATTCAATTATGGCCAAAGGAAACGTTGCCCTACCAAGTTGATCAAACAATTGTGAAAATATCTACAATTGGACCAAATGCACGACAACACAAATGAAGTGAAACGAGAACAAGAAAAAAAAGAGAAGAAGTGCATAAAGAGAAAGTGAAGTACGAAAAGAGGGTTGAGGCAGAATATTAAATATTCTATATTGATTATAGTGACTAATCGATATAAAAATAATTCTCAATATTACATTTTTGCCACTACATTACTTCTATATCAGTTCTAAGTCTATTTGGTATAGAAAAACGATTTTCTATATATGTTTTGGGTAGAATCACTATAAATTTTTTTATAATGTATTATAGTTTTGCTATCGCACCATTTTCTATATCATTTTCTATATATGTTCTTAGTAAAACCAATATTAAAAAGCATGTTATATTTACAATATTGTTGTCATTTTTTATTATGGGTGAATTTCAATTTATATAAAAAAAATACTCTAAAAAAATATATTTATCATTAGTGTACATAATAATAAAAAATTGACAAAGTTTTAATTAATTAGACATTTCGCCTCAAGTTAAAATCTAGATACATGTAAGATGTCCAAAAATTTCTTGAAAATGTTAAACGAGTTTCTTGGCAAACAAATTTAAGACATTTTAAAAAAAAGATAAAATTATTTTTTCATAAATTAAAATTTAACTAACGTATAAACTATTCTAAAATAAATCTATCATATGATATTTTAAAACTTTTACTTTTAATCTGTGCTTACAATAAGAAATTTACTTTGTTTTTATTTATTTATTTTTCTCTTTCAAAATTTTATTGAAAATTTGTTCAAACAATTCTTAAAGCTTTTCTGAATTAACTTCTCCGCAAATAATCCTATAAGAATAAAATAAGATTTTTTCAATTGCAAGTTATCGTAACTAAAATTAGCTTATTTAAAAAATAAAAATAAATTTCTATAAAAAATATGTTAGAAATATTTCTCATTTAAAATTATTATATTGATTATATTTCACCTATTCTATAAACTAAAAATTATTAATATATAAATACTCCTATTATTAATATAAATTTAAAAACAACTTTTAAATCAGAGTTAAAATTAATATTTTTACATAATTTATAAAAAATTATTATATTATAAACATGTAACATTCCAAAAATATAGCATAAAACTATATACATGTGTCATCATTTAACAATATAATAGAACAATTGTTGAAATAATAAAGTTAAACTTACAGTTATTACAAAATAACCATAAAATTTAAAACTTTACATAAGCTTCCTATACTACTACCAAACTATACTCATATAACCGAACGGTTATATTTACAAAACAAAATAGTGACTGAACAGTTCACCAAAAGTATCTACACTAATATGACCGATCGATCATGACCTAAACAGCAAGAGTCTCGTTGTTCAGTTCCTGTTCCAATGTAAAATCTTCTCCTTCTGCTCACATCCAAAAAGGATGATCATTGCAAGAGAAAAACTGAATGGTAACATGGAGAAAACAGAAAAATAAGGGTAAACTACTACAATTTAATTGGTAATGCATACATACAATTCATTTCAAATACACACAATACAAAGTTGAACACTATATAACATACCAAAACCAATGCAAATAGACATATAGAAATTTAACCCTATAATACAAGCAAAAATCGAACACCTGACTTGACCATCCGGATTGTATGAATACGTAGCTTAAGGTCGTTCATGCACTCCGATGGTGTAGTAATTGGAAAACCATCAACTTCCACTAGATGTTAGTCCGTTATAACTCACCCAAGAACCTATGGGCTAGGACCTCCTAGCATTTGTTAGAAGTGGACTTAAGGCCTAACTCATCCCCACAAAACCGGCTTGTAGGGTGAGGTTTGCACCTCACTTATATATTTTAATTTGGCCTTATCTCTAGTCGATGTGGGACTTCCAACACACCCCCTTCACGCCGAGGTATAGACATCTCGTGCGTGATAGTAGAAATTGGGTGGTCCGATAACGGCCCGATAACAGGTGGAATAGAAGAATAGAATGCCCACTTAGAACTCGCTAGGATAGGCTCTAACCATGACTCTGATACCATATTAGAAGTGGACTTGAGCCTAACTCAACCCTACAAGCCGGTTTTGTGGGGTTGAGTTAGGCTTAAACCCACCTTCTAATAGCATTCTCACACAATGCATTACCCATCTCTACTTGAGAATTGGTAATCATCAAAATATCAGGATGAACTCTGTGAATTTCAATATCCATATTCATACTTTACTACATTAATACACATTTCACTGAGACATTCCTCCTTGGAATTCTCTTTTACATTACATGAAACACATACCTCACTTGAATACCAATAAGATTTCCCATACACATTAGATCCATACAATTATCTCAAATAATCAGGGTCACACTTTGAAAATATCCTTTATATATCAATATTTCATTCAGAACAGAAGATCGAACAATAACTACAAAATCTCTGAATACTACTGGACTGAAACTCACTAGCTTACCAAAACCGAACACTAAACCTTCTCAGTTGTCTGTTGTACCAATTTTGGCCCAGTCAATACAAATTCTCCCGTCTTTAGACAAATCTCTAATTAATAATAGAACCTAATAATGGTAAAAGTTAGAAAATAGTAAAAAAAATAGACAAACTTTTTCTAAAAGAATTTATTAAGATTTCTTATAGTCGATAACATTTACATTTATAATTAATCAGACGATAAACATGATTAATTAATTAAGTTTAATTATAATATAATAAAATATTTACTTTTTTTATTATAATTTTTTAAATTTGTTCTCTTAGAGAGGAATCTAAACAAAACCTAAGTAATGGGCAAAGTAGATATATTATTGTAACGGGGTGGAGGGAATCATGGGACTTACATAGGAGCGTGGTTGCTTCAACATCCTGCACACTCAAACTGGCTTAGAAAAAGCACTTATTCACCGATTTTCACATGCATGGACGCGCTCTTCTGATAAAAAAAAGTGATTCTTCTTTTAAAATTCATGTTCTAAAAAAGTTTATCTATATCGGATAAATGCTTTTAAATAAAAAAATGTCTTAACTTTTAACCCCTTATAAAATTATTTATTTTATATTTTATTTAAATTTAACAAACATTTATAAATGCTGTAAAAATATTATCTAAAACATTGGAGTAAATTTTTTATTAAAAGATATTAAAAAAATGTTATGTGCTTAAGTTTTTACCTTAAGACATTAATTAGTTTACAAACTTCATCACTTAACAATACCTGTTATTGAAAAATTACAGTCACTTAATATATATATAGAGACAAATGTTTATGCTTTTGTACATATTTTTTCTTAAACTTTCATAGTTGTTGTAGATTATTGTTACAAAATTAATTTTAAATTATTGTTACAAAATTAAAAAATATTGATTTTTGTGATTTATTTTTCAACTACATATTTATGAAATTTGTATATGTATCATATGAGTATTTAGTTAACCTTGGATGGAACGTCCAAACGGTTATCATGTCACAAATACATGTACTATATAACATACTAAACATAAATAAATTACTTCTAATATTTATAAGACAAAATATGATTATTATAAATTGAGTCATAATTATGATATCACTAATATAAAACGCTTATTAAAAATATATAAATATAAATTTGAAACAACGTAAGAAAGGAACATTTAAATTTTTAATAACTCATACAAAAAGTAAATCATTAACTTCATCCCTACACCAAAAAAATACATATTTTTCTATTAGAATTTATTCTTTTATATATGACATTTTGAAAAAGTCAAACACATTCCTTCTTTATATCTTAATATATTATGGTGTGTTATTTTAAAAATTTAGTAAGTGTCATTAATGCTTTATAATATTTTTTACAGTATTCATAACAAAATAATTAGTTAATACATTAAATATTTATTGTATAAATATAAAACTATAACATGATATTAAATACTAAATAAAGAAATATTCAATCCTTACACGTTTTTAAAAGCAATTTGTAGCATTTAATAAAAATATTTAAGTTTCACTTTAATGCATTAATGAGTGAAAGCCCTTACAAATTTGTTAGTACCATTTGAAATTATTAACTTTCCCCCTGAAAATGAATATCAAATAGTTTATTTTAAAATTTTCTCATTTACAATCTAAAAACTACTTTATACTTTAATCAATTTTTAATTTATTTACTTTATTATTATTATATTTTATAATCTTTAATGTACTTTTTATTGTTCATAACTTTTTTTACTTAATATTATTACTTGTTAAGACAATTCACACGACTTTTAATATCTCTTCAAATAACTTTTTAATTCCTTATTAAATTAAAAGAATTAAAATAAATAAATAATAATACTAAAATATTTAATCAAAATTTAATCATTTAAAAATATTTAAAATTATAGTTACATACTAATATATTTTATTGAAAAAAATACACGGTAACTAACTTATAAATTCTCAATCAGAATTAGTTTTGAGAAAAAAAAAAGTCAAATCTAACCCTTATAAAAAAAATTATTTTACAACGACAATATAAGCAGTGTGTTTATTGTTTTGGTACAGTGCTAAAAATCACAGTTAAATGTAAATCTTTTTCGTGTCTGAATTATATCGTTTTTCGTTTTACTTTTACACATAATTTTTTTTTTTCATTTTTAAGATATTATCTTTCTATGCTTTTTTGAATTTGTAATTTACATTTACACAAGGTTACAAAATTTTTAAAAACAATCACATTTCATCATCAAAATCGAGCAAACAATAATCTTAAATCTGATAAAAACAAACTTATATTAAATAAAAAGTAACTAATAAATGTATTAATAGTTAAAGCATGATTATACCATCAATTGCTTTAATTTGTTGTTTTCTAACTAATTATTTTTAGAAAATTTATATTAAATATAAAGTAAATAATAAATGTATTAATAGTTAAAGCATGGTTACACCATCAATTGCTTTAATTTATTTATTTATTTTTGAATTAATTATTTTAAAAATATTCTCTGACATGGTTTCTGATTGATTAATAGAGTGATTTTTACAGTATACAAATCAAACTCTTATAGATTAGAAAAAAAAAACTAAGTAGTGTAAGATATCTTATCTTAGTTCTCCTTGTAACATTTGTGTCGAAATATTCTTTGCTTTTTCTTAAAAAATAGTTAAACATTGAGAATTTAATATGTTTTACTTTAATCAAAATGAAAAAAAAAATATTTTTTATTTTCTTTTATTCAGAATTGTTTTCCTTTGGGAAGCTCTTTATATATATTAAAGAGATTTATAAAACAATCCAAAAATATATTTTTAAAAGTGAGTATTAATGAAGCATGAAAATTATTATAAATACAATAACACAAAATAAAAGCTTTTAACGGATATTAGCTTTAGAGTCAATATTAAATATAAATTGATGTTTCCTATGAATAAGATTAATATCAATTTAAACAAAATATTTATAAAAATATCAATATATATTTTTATCATCAAAATTTAGTACTTTTACGTAAACACGGTATGATGTTATAAACTCTTTTACAACAAGTGAAAGGTCATGAGATGTTGTGTTACTAAAGAATGAATCCAACGGATGAAATGAACATTTAATTTCACCAAAAAATAGATCAAAGGGCACCTGTATAATTTCGGTGACACTGAATTTAAATATTTTGAGTAAAATATCAATTAAAACATATATAAACAAAATTAATTAAAAATAAATTTTATTAAATGTGACTGATCAAGTCATTAATAAAAAATAGTTGCTATGGTGATAAAAATGGAAGAACCTCTTTCAGTTTTATTAATAAATAATTTGTAAGAGTCATATTAGAAAGAAATAAAAAAGGAAAGGAGCGGTTAAGTTTAGGAATGAGAAATGAGAGTAACGGCTAGAAGATTAGTAGCCGTTGATGTGAGAGAAAATCCAACGGTCTAGGTTGAAGATAGAATTGACCGTTGGAAGCTGAGATTGTGTTGTATAAATAAAACATAGCCGTTGAACAAATGTTTATTTCACAAAAGAACAAAGCAACATACTAACACTGTTTCATATTTTCATTCATACGTTCGCCCTAAAAGCAAACTAGAGAGGTTGCTACTGAGACAGTGCTTGAATCCGCGGTGGCGACAACCGACGAAGGAGCCGAAGGAGAGGTGCGGAACGGTGGTCTTCAGGGCTTTCTGTCGTCGCTGTTCTCCACTCTCGGCGGTGTTTTTAGTTCAACTTTTCAAGAAACGCAGCAAAACAACGTTGTTATGGCTTCCATAGCGGAACAACCCAACAAAGGTTTTTGTTTTTCCTTTTGTTCTTTTTCTTCCTTTCTTGCTCACGTTTGAATGTTTCTTTGTTTTTCTTCTTGCACTTGCACTTGGGTCCCTTTTAAGATTTGTTGGGATAAAGTTTGGATATTTATTCTGCGATTTGTTTCTCTCTTTTTTCTTCGTTTCTGAAATTGTAGTTTTTGTGTGGTTTAAGGTGAGATTCGTGAGAACAAGCAGAAGAATATGGGTGGTGAAGGAAGAAACAGAAGGGTTCTTCAGGATATTGGGAATCTTGTGGCCAAACAAGGCCATGTTGGTATTAATGTGTCTAAACCTGTGGCAAGGTATTTTACTTATTTTGTTTTGATAAATCAATCTTTTTACTATCGTTTACCATCATCCGCATATGTATCTTGTTTCTTTTGTCTAAATTTGTCCATTTTTTTGCTAGGAACTTTCGTGCCCAGTTGTTGGCCAATGCACAAGACAAGAACAAGGTTGCACTTCTCTTTCCTTTTTTCTTTGACTTTTTTTTACATATCCAATCTTAACATTGATCAGTGGAAAAAGTTTCTCTTTTTATGGACGTGTCTCTAAACATGTGAGTGAATCTTATGTAGAAGTCAAGCTCTGAAGTGGAGAATGCTGCGGTGGTAGCAAAGGTGAAGGCAGCTCAGAAGCCTAAAGAAGAACCTGAAGTGATAGTGATTAGCTCTGATGATGAAACGGAGGAAAAGAAGAAGCAATATGTTCCTAAAACAAACAAGGCAAGGGACAAAAATGCCAAGGCCTTTAGTTCAGTACTCTCTGCTCGAAGCAAGGTTGTCCCATTGTTCCTTTTTTATTATTTTGCTTTTTGGAATGTTGTGGTTTGGAATTTGGTTGCCCTTTTTCACTAGTGTTTGTGTTCTAACAACACATACTGTCCACCTTAGGCTGCTTGTGGACTCCCCAGGGAACCGGTCTTGAACATTGATGCAACTGATACGGACAATGAATTGGCAGCAGCGGAGTATATTGATGATATATATGAATTTTACAAAAATACTGAGGTAAAGTTCTATGTTTTTTCTTTGTTTATCTCCTCATTTCATGAGTTCTTGTAATAACATATCTGATCCTGATGAAGCAGAAAGATGGCTGTGTGCATGATTACATGGGTTCGCAGCCAGATATTAATGCCAAGATGAGATCAATCCTTGTGGACTGGTTGATAGAAGTCCATAGAAAATTTGAGCTCATGCCAGAAACTCTCTACTTGACCCTCAACATTGTTGATCGGTTCCTGTCCATGAAGGCCGTGCCTAGAAGGGAACTTCAGCTTGTTGGCATCAGCTCCATGCTGCTAGCCTCAAAATATGAAGAGATATGGGCACCAGAGGTGGAATTCTTTCCATCTATGAGTTATGGAGGATGTTTTGAGAAAACAACTGTGAATATCACAACTTATGGTCTGTTTCCGATGTATGCATGCAGGTTAATGACTTTGTGTGCATATCAGACAATGCTTATGTCAGTGAACAAGTGCTGTTGATGGAGAAAACAATCCTTAGGAAGCTTGAGTGGTACTTAACGGTTCCCACACCGTATGTCTTCTTGGTTCGGTATATCAAAGCCTCAACTCCATCTGATAAAGAGGTATATTCCTTTGTAGTTGGATGTTGTTAAACTCATTATTTTGTTTTAGGATGCCGTGATGAATAATGTGCCTAATTTTCATCAATGTAGACGGAATATATGGTGTTTTTCCTTGCTGAACTTGCTATGATGCACTATCCTACCGTAGTCTTGCACTGCCCTTCTTTGATTGCTGCTTCTGCTGTGCTTGTGGCTCGAAGTACTCTTCAAAGGACTCCTTTCTGGACAAGCACTTTGAAGCATTACACAGGCTACTCTGAGGAGCAACTGAGGTTAATATTTTTTGGATCACCAAATTTAATATTTGAACATATTTAAAACATGCAACTGGGAATTTTTTTTTTTTAACAGTAATGAAATGACTTTTGTTTGTTTTTGGTGCCAGGGATTGCGCCAAAATCCTGGTCAACCTTCATGCCACTGCTCCAGAAAGTAAGCTCAGGGCAGTTTACAAGAAATACAGTAGCTCAGATTGCTCCTCTGTTGCTCTTCGTCCTCCAGCAAAGAACTTGACCGAACTGTCTTAAACATTCTAGTTCATGTAGATGGTTGTTTTTAGTGTGTGGGGAGATCATGGCTGTTATGATCTATATTTTTTCGTATTCGTTTGTATGTTCTAAAGTGTGAGACGAGAGTTTGCTTTTTTGGGTGCTGGGAAATTGCTTGAGGCCTCAAAGCAGAGTTTGATGATCTTTTTCTTTTTTTTTTCATAGCAGAGTTTTGCTGCTACTAATGATATCGGGTGACTTTTATCAATTAGATTCTTAGTGCTTGTTTATATATAAATATATGTATACACACTCTTCAAGTAGTGTGATTATTTCCAATTGATAAGATAGGAAGTATTCAGAAATGTATAGCAAATGATAGCATGATATTCAGAATATTAATTCATCTCGCATCATTTCCATCACTATATCTAAAAAATATGCAAGTATACATGCTGCATCTATGTTGTTGCTAGAAAAATTCAACAATCTTTGGAGTTTTAACAGAGCAAACTCAGTATACGAAAGTGAGGTCTATGCAGTTTCTGTCTTTTTCTGTTTTTATTCCTATTTTTGAGTCTTTAATTTGCTGCTCAGGACTTATCTCAGTATTTTATAGTCACTCCATGCTCATTTTACTATCAGTGATTACAACACCATATATTGTAATACTAGACATGGTTTTTGGTAAAAATGTTATGATTAATTGAATAATTAAAGATGTTATTATTACTTATATTAGTATTTAGGTGTTAAGATTTACACAACATCATAAATCTTGTTATATATTTCCATTTAGAATATTGTTTATATGATAAGACTAATGGCTTTTGGTAAAAAAATGTTATTATGAGGTGAATAATTTTTTTATTTAGTAGCAACATAGTGTAAAAGATTTTATTATTATTCATATTAGGTGAATATTTTATTTCAGTAAGTCTATAGTTTAATTAGATAAAATAATTCCTGTAATAATTTCATGACTAAAGTCTAAAATGACATTTAAAATGACTTGTGCCATAAAATATTTAATGCCAAAAAACTATTTATAACAGGAATGATTTTTTCAGTGATAATATTAATGTAATTATGTTCTTTGAATTTTACAAAATTTGATGTATAAAAAAATTAGTGCATTCTTGATCTTGATTTACTGTTGGTACCGTACCAAAACATCATTCTCTCATATATTAAACTAGTAAGGTAAGAAAACAATAACTGAGTAGGATGAATATTTCTTAAGCTTAATTAAAACACATTTTTTAATGTCAATTATTTACATTTTAGGATTTCTTTTTAAATCAAAACAAATAAAAATAAATAAAGCATGTAACACATCATATCTGTATACAAACAAATATTTTAATATTGAATAAGAAACTAAGCTTTTTAATAATTACAATATCTTGCTTTTCTTTTCTTAAATGTATAATTTATGAAATTAATATAAAATTTCCACTGTTTAATATAAACATTTCAAGACAAAGGAATAAACACAAAAGCAAATACATAATAAATATCAGCTATTGACATCCATTCTGTTAATTGCTATTTTTTAATCATTTTATTTTATTTAGTGTCTCTACCAACAATAATAAAAAAAAATAGAATGTTGTCAGCTATCAGCTACTCCCTCAAATAATTTATTGATGACGTCACCATTTTTATAAAAATCCTCTCTTCTTGCCATTTCTTTGATGTTTTGAATTTCACACTTTTTTTTCTCATGCTTATTTGTCACTACACGCTTCCCCGTCGTTGACCAGTTTTTCTCAGTCACTTAAAACTACTTTCGTCCTCGGATAACCAGTGGATACCATCCCCCTCTCTTCTTCCTCCTTCCACTTTCCATCTTCTCACCCTATCAGAATTACCATGGCCCCAAACCAACAACTATAGAGAGCTGATGTGAAGACTGAGTTCACAAGAACTTCTGACTGCAATGAGCCGTTTTCAAACCAATTAGTTTCGATGTCGGCAGTGGACTCTACAAAAGTACAAATTGAACAAGCTACAAAATTTTTAGTTTTTGTTACTACCACTGTAGTAAAACAAGTTCGTGTAAAGCTATAGTAAGATTGTTAATCATTAAAGGCTGTTGGGACTTAAAAATAGTCCTTTTGGCATTTGGGTAGGGGAAATGATACTCTTTGATGGGGATCCTGCTGTTGCATGTCTGTCTTCTCTTCCTGAGAGGGGTTGGGAATACTAGTTTCTTCATCCTCTGTTTCTTCAGGTTCACCATACCCTTGGCTTGGAATTCCAAACATGTAGTTGGGACTGATTAACGTGTCCTGATCAGGTGGAAGCGGGATACCAGGTCCAGCTATAGTCTTTGGCAGTGGTATCTTGTTGCGGTTTTGAGCCAACTCCAGAAGCACCTGCCAACTGACTAAATTAAACAGTCGTTCAAGAAGTAATACATGTGATTTCTTTCGTAGTCCAGCATGATTATTTAAAAAACAAACTAATAGTTTACAATTATGCAGCACAGGTCATAGTACCAGATCTGCTGAATGATGTACCATGATTGTCTCACCCGCAAGTTAACTATAAGATTTTGTACAAATTCATGATAAGTAAAGTTAGTTAACTTGCTTGAGAACTCGTTCTTGCATGATCTTAGGCAGACTTCAGTAGATTCATAGTTTCACACAAGCTCGGTCAGAGTCACAGTGCAGAACAAAACCACTGATCTAGACCAAAGCTTTTGCAATTGTGTTCTTAGATGTTAGTGTCATCATTCTAATTTACCATCGTTCACGAGCCAATCCAGCCTCCAAAGAACACTCTCTGCCCCATTCAGGATGTTCAGTTTGAAAGAGGTTCCTCCATGAAACATATCTCCTAATATTAGAAACTAACAGAACTGAACAACTTTCTCCTTGTGGGTTTTACTTAAGTTGAAGTACATAAACATGCCAAAATCTCTCATATTAGCGTGAGACTTGCAACACCTGTTTAGTTTTTAACTACAAATAAGGCAGAAAATAAAAGCATTTGGGAATAGGAGTGCCTGTAGTTTCTATTAGAAACATCACAACCAGCCTAAATTCAACAATAAAAAAATATAATATGTAACCACTGGGTAAGAATATTGAAAAATATAAAATAACTAATATTACCTCGCGAGGAGGTGGTTGCGAGAAACTGAAGTTAAGCTTGGATTGAATAGCAAGCTTAACATCATCGCAGTCGATTTCGGACTTGCCTGCGTGCTCTGAATACACTTGGGCATCCGTTAACACATCAACTATATAGCGATACCATAACTCAAGGAACGTGTGTATAACAGGAGGTTCGTAGTCCCCCACGCCCATTGATTTCAACAAAGACTTCACAATCTTTGCATCCCTTGGCATAGCCAACTCTTCATCTTTGTCTGACATGCCTGTCCACTGCACCAAAAAACATTTTTTGATTACTTGAAACAAAATGGGTAATTGTATCTTATTAAATTACAACGGTGTTGAAAAATCCAATCTCTGACACAGAGGTTTTGTAGATAGAGAAAAGGACAAAAACAATTTCCGTAGTGGTGAATCGGGCTAAACTTGATGTTCCAAATTACAAAGCTTTATCTCGCCTGTTTACCTATCACATCATAGGCTCTATTGGACAATTTTACATGTAGAACTTTCAATTTTCCTACACTCTTTTAACACCTAATAAAAAAATATGTTTACTTTCTAGTTAATTTATCCTAAATCATCTTATATTTTAAAATAAAAGTAATATTTTATTGGTGTTGGATGGGTGTTAAGTAAGATATTTGTGTATCATCATCCAATGATGCACTATTAAGTGGCTTAGGAGATTTAACTACGATTAATTCTTTCGAGTAAAATGAAAAACTTGAATATGTTTTGTAAAATATTGATTAAAACTATGACAGGATCTCATAAGACCTTCTTAGGGCAACTCCCCATATTGAAAAATGTAAAATATGGTTGAAATTATTTTTAAGCAACTCATACTCAAATTTTCCCTAATTGAATTTTTTTTAAGAAACTCTAACTCATACTCAAATTTGCTCTAATAGAAGAAAAAAAAAAACATTAAGAAACTCTAACTCTTTATTTTATATTTTTACTCTCTCTCCTTATTTTATACTCTCTTTATTTGCTCTTCCTCTCCCTTGGCCCCAAAAATTATTTTCTTATTGACAAGCAGCAATTTCTTGACATAACAGCTGCAAACTATTTTTATGCAACTTGAGAATTATCTCATATTCCTCCAATGAAAAGTTGCTTCAGACAACTAGTACTTTATTCAAACACCTGAGTAAACATCTCCTGATGAAGATGATTTTACAAGTTCTTATTCTACCACCTTGGTACATCATTTTAAAACTTTCTTACAAGTTCTGGTCCAATCTAAAGATCGTATAAAATCTACTTTTTATAATTTTTTATTCACAATTCAATTTGTTACAACTTAAAGGCTAATTTAATTATTAGGTTAAGACTGAATTCTTTTAAGATCTCAAGTCGTAAATTTAATTAAAATCCTTTTCGTGTTATATCGTTATGTTTCAATGGAGATTTCTTATAAAACTCGGGACTCAAATTTAAGATCCAATAAAGCTCTAATAATTCCTCCAATCTAACTATATTCCTACATTATGTTAACCTATTTCACAAGCACAAAACAAATACGTAGACAACTTGAAGATGCGATTTAATCATGACAGGAACGGCGTAATTTGGCTAATTACATCAAATGTAATAATTGCAAAGCAGATTCCGGGTCTGAAGGTGAATAATCAAACACTATGAAAATTTCTCATATATTATCCACTGGGATATATAATATATGTGCATATAATATGACCAAGACCAGGAAAGAACAAGTACTGAAAATTCATGGTTTGCATTGATAAAGATATTTACAGATAAAAATGGAATAATACACATCCATGAAATTCTCAACACCTTCACAGCTGAAAAAGGAAAGGGTTAAGGAACTCACGTCGGCGCGGAGATGAACCACCGAGAATCTGCAATGCCGCCCACCGTGCCGGAATCGGAGGCTGCTCTGCTCAAAAGTGAAAACTGACTTTAGATATGTTTCTGAATTCTGAATATAGGGTTTGTATCTAAAAATGAAATGATTAAAGAAACATAAATATTTTATTACACTGATAAATAAATATAATAAATTAGCATTATTAAGATTAAGAGAAAAATGAAATAAAGAGAAAAAAGCACTAAATCATCCTAAAACGTTATTCTTTTATAATTATGAACTCTAAATTTTAATTGATTTTTAATCCTCGTGACATATACAAAAAGATGTCTCAATTTTTAATTCTGTTCCGATTAATCTTAAATATTATTATTATTTTTAATTAAACACCAATAATTTCAATCTTAATCTAATTAATCCTTAAAGTTTATCAAACTTTTATCGATAACTTTTTTTTAAGCTTGAGTTTCAACTATTGACATCACATAATCCTTAGAACTTATAATGTTTTCTAATTGATCATGCGCAATAATTTTAGAATAAAAATCTAAACATTTTATTTTAATTTCGTTAATCCTTTATTTTATAATTTTTTATAAATAATTTTTAAAAAATTCTTTAAGCTGTGTGTCGCAAAACAAAAAATTGTTTATTTAAATTAAATTAATTCAAACTTTTGAAATCTTCATCATTGCATTTGATGATTGATAATAAGAAATATATAATTATTATTCAACAATTAAATTAATTTAAACTTTTGAAATCTTCATCATTGGATAGATGATAACTAATATTTGTGACTATAATTGAATCTAAATTAAATAAATCTGTGACATGATAAAGAGAGATAAAAGAAAAAAAAAGTGTAAAGGAGTTGTAATAATTTAATTTCTATTGAATACTGAAATTTTAAAATACTGAAAAAGCGACACTCTTTGCATTTCTATTTTTTTAAAATGAAATTTCAGAAAAAGAAAGAAAGCGTGATTGAGATGGAACCTAACAGCCTTTTCCACGTGCTTTATCTTTTACGCATATTTTATATTTAATTTTTTTAATTTAAGTTGTTGTAAAAAATTGATAAAATATAAATTTAACTTATAAATCACAAAGACTAGTAATTTTTAATCAAAGTTTCTCCTATAAATTATTTATTAATAAAAACAATGTTATTATGTGAATCCTACATAAATTTCTTAAAATAAAGAGAACCATTTACAAAAGAAAACTAAAATAATCAAATTAATATTAATACTTCAAATTATCGCCAAATAATTTATACCATATTTCACGAAAGGTCTTATAAATGCTCATATTTTTATAGATCACAAATATTTGTCTATAAAATATAGTTTTGTCGAATTAAGATTTATTTACAATAAATGATTTTTTTTCTTCAAATATTTAATATAAATTTACCATCCGAATTCTAATTTAAAAATATTATTAATTGAACCAATGTTTTTGAGACACAGGCATAGTGATAAATCCATAATATGTTATGTGAAAATGTTGCCTCTACCTTCATCTACATTCTTCATTGAAAATTTGTTTTTTTCTTATCCTTATTATATACACCAAACAATTATAAATTAGGAGCAAATTATTCCTTTAATATATGACCTAATGGTAATAAGCAATTAATTGTGATTAATTCTGAATTAGGTTTATTAGGAAAGAAAAACAAATGGATTACAAAATGTCAACTATCCACCTGCCATGATTATTCTCACACACATTATAGAAGAAAAATATGATATCATCTTCCATTATTGGAACACTGATTTCCCAAATTACTAGGTTAAATTAGGAGATTATTGATTTAATTTTTTTGTTTTTCAGAACAAACTGCATATAATACTTGTTAAAACAAAAAATGATAATTTGGAATGTTTTCCTTCACTTCAGTCACGCGCACGAAAATCAAATCCCAGTCAAATAACCAACACGGAAAGCTATCTCGAATTCATTGAACGTGAATAATATAATTGCAGATCAAATAATAGAAAAAAAGAGGGATAGGGTTTCCATTGCCAGCCTTAATTTTTTAAAGCAAAATGAAAATGGAAGTGTGAGTGAAGTAAAGGCTGAAGGAACAGCTAGAAATGGGGTTTGAATGGGACCCTGAAAATGGAAGAAATTTAAGTTTGAAGCATGAAAATGGTGACAAAGTAATGTAATGGTTATGTTTGTAATAAGAACAAACAAACACCATAGTTGTGCGTAACATCTTAAAGACAAGGATCTAAGTAGCCTAGTTCCATTCAAAGCTGTTGTTTTGTGCGTGGCAAAGGATCACACAAAGACAATACAACACAAAACGTTGACACTAACATCCCGTAAGAGCGGGGCCACTTCACACACGGGCGGCACAACACACAACCTATTCCTTTTCCTCTTTTCAAAAAGCAAGCTTTCATCTTTCTCATTCTCTCTATCCATATGCTAAGTGCTTATTCTCTCTCTCTCTCTCTCTTTCTTTCAAACCATTGATCTGACCACTGCTTGTGTGTGTATAACCAAATTTGAGCAAACCCCTTTGCATCTGATCCTAGAATCACAAGCATATCTACCCATTTTCTATCTTCTCATCATCTGTAAGTTAAAGCTTTCTTTTTGTCCTTTTCTTGTTAGCCTTTTCCTTGCTGCTTTAAGTTTAACCCAAAAAAAAAAAAATAAGAAAAGGAGTGAAAATAAGGATGATTGGGGGGGTTTAATTTCCGTGTGAAAAACTCTCAAAATATGCTTTGACTTCAATAGGCTTATTGGGTTGTGGACTTGGGGTATCTCTGTTTATCAGTTTCTCACTTTTTGTATGTTTTATTTGTGAAGTACTTCTGTTTTTGTTCTTCATGTGTGTATATATGCCCCCTTTTTTGTATTATTGTTGTAAGCTATAAAAGGTTTGGTTTTGTGATTGGCAGAGGCAATTGAGTGTGAAAAATGACAAGGGTGACTCGTGATTTTGGTGATACAATGCAAAAAGAGGCCGTGCCTGCGGTGTCTTCTGATGTTGTCTTTGCTTCTAGTCGGTTTCCTAATTACAGAATTGGAGCTAACAATCAGATAATGGAGACAAAGGATGATCCTAAGGTGCTGTCTATGAAGGAAGTTGTTGCACGTGAGACTGCTCAGCTGTTGGAGCAGCATAATCGTCTCTCGGTTCGTGACCTTGCCAGTAAATTCGAGAAGGGTTTGGCTGCTGCGGCTAAGCTGTCTGAAGAGGTTACCTTTTGTTCTGGTTAAAAATCAATTATTTTTTACATCGGAATACAGTTCTTCCTTTGGAGGGTTTTGCAACCTGAGATTGTTATTTTACAGTGATTGCAATTCAAATAACCAGTGATCATATTCATAATTTTTGAAGAAAGGGATGTTCTTTTTTAAACTAAGCTTTTCATATGCTGGTGAAATTAGGCTAGACTTAGAGAGGCAGCATCTTTGGAAAAACATGTTCTTTTGAAGAAACTTAGAGATGCACTTGAATCCTTAAAAGGGCGTGTGGCAGGCAGAAACAAGGATGATGTGGAAGAAGCTATTGCTATGGTTAGTTCTTTTTTTATTTTTATTTTTGAAAAGGAAGATATCTACTTCGACTTTGTTTCTACCTAATAATCAGGTTTTCATATCTATATTGTTATGTGCTTTTTCATATGAAGCTGGCTCTATAGTATAAAGTCTTGTGTATTGCTAGAGAAGTTAAATTGGGAGAGTGTATGTTAAAAGGCTTTGAGAATGAACTTGGAAATACTTCTTTTAAATTTTGTATATACTTGTAGAAGTACATCTTATCTAGATAATGCTTTCATTGCTCCATGAATAAAAATGAATTTAAACTTCTTTTATTTTTTTTAGTAGAAGGTTGGTTGCAGTGCCAATTTATCCGTGCATTCACAGTCTTCTAAATTGCAAATTTATTCTGTGCATTCTTCAGGTTGAAGCTCTAGCAGTTCAGTTGACTCAGAGGGAAGGAGAACTAATACAAGAGAAGGCAGAGGTGAAGAAGCTTGCAAATTTTCTTAAGCAGGTGAGCTGTCCTGTTTTACATGGTGATGACAGAAGTTTGATTAGAAATAGCAAAAGAAAAGAAGATCAAGCATTATAAGATATCCTCTTTATAAGCAATAAAAGTAAACACAACGAAATCAACAATTGCATCAAAGAGGACTCCAGTCCCTTACAATCCTTACTGAAGAAGTTTCCTGAAATAGTTCTTTGCTGAGCTCCACAGAGATGTCACAAGTTTCGGCAAAAAGATTTCCAAGCACTTTTCCCCAACCATGAAATAAGAAAGCATGAATTGTGCACTTACATGATTTGAACAATACATTATTGTAATTCTGTTCTAGACCAGAATGTTGCATATTAACTATATAACTCCAAGAATATACTAGTTTCTGTGTAATGAAATATTTTTTCCATAGCTGCATAAAGAAATTCCTTGTCCGATGTTGATAGTTCATTTAATTTTTAGGCTTCTGAAGATGCCAAGAAACTTGTTGATGAAGAAAGAGCTTTTGCTCGTGCTGAAATAGAGGATGCCAGAGCAGCAGTTCAAAGAGTTGAAGAGGCACTACAAGAACATGAGAGAATGTCTCAAGCCTCTGGGAAACAAGTTTGTGCCATTTACTTGTCATTTGTCATGTTTTATTATATGGAGTTGGTAATATGTGTTTGTTGAAAAGTTTATCCAAATAGGCTCACAGTATATATTTGCTGGTAGTTTATCTTGACACAAGGAGAAGTGAAAGTGGAAGATGAGTGTTTTGCTCAATATTTTTACCTTTATGTTTAAAATTATGCTTCAAGGTTTCATGCAATTGAGCTACTGCTTCTCCTTTTTATGCATTGTTTGTCTTTCCCACTCAATTGTTTTTGCTTTCTCTTTTCTTTTATACGAGGAAACAAATACTGTTGGTGTGTCTTAATTTAGTAATAATCGTTTCAACAAAAAAAAGGTTTTATCTTTCAGGACATGGAACAATTAATGAAGGAGGTTCAAGAGGCTCGAAGAATAAAAATGCTGCATCAGCCAAGCAAGGTATATATGAACACATACACATGTACCTATGTTTTCTGCCATCTGATTGCTATTTTCAATGCCTTCTCTTTTTCCGGTTCCGTTTTTCTTAGGTTTGCCAGTATCTTGATTGATCTCCTTTGTTGAATTAGCATTCTTTCCTTTATTTTCCTAGACTTCTTTTTTCGATATTGTTAAGACTTTTTATTAAGTTATTTAAGATAGATGATTATATTGATTGTTGATTGAATTCTAGGTCATGGATATGGAGCATGAACTTCGAGCATTGAGGGCTCAACTTGCTGAGAAGACTAGACAGTATCTTCGACTTCAAAAGGAGGTATGTGTGTCATATAAACCACCCATGGTCAATTCTATGATATACTCTCAGTATCATGTGGATGACTTTAGATAGTTATTGGGGTTTTAAGTATCATGTTATGATGAATCACGTTTTGTAACTTGAATTTGGTTTTGCACTCTGGTTTTTGGTTGGAAATATGTTGAACATGGTTTTGCATCATGCATGGATTTCGGGGATGACATGCCTTGAGAATTGTTGTGTATCATGATCGTTGGAGGATATTTTATGAGAGGGACTTGAGCGTGTGAAAGTTTCACATGGAGTAGTAATATGAGATGCTTGCTGGAATCCTCAAGTGTTTGATTTCCCCCTCTTATCAGCTAGCGTTTTTGTCACCTCTGCTTTGTGTCATGCAGTACTTACCTTTATACTGTCAAATTCTCTGGCAATACTTAAAACCTGGGCCTATAATCCTTTCATAATTGCTTTATTTTTCTGATGATTGATATATAAGGAAATGTTTTAATACTACATGAAAAACATGAGCTATTCAATTTTCCATATTTCTTCGCTGAGGCGGTATGATCTTTAGATACATGAGAGAATCTTCTAATTCTTGACATGGCGTGTTCGAAAATTCCATGATTTTATTCATTTGGATTAATGTTTGGGCATTGATGTTGAACAATGTATTTTTTTACCTTAAGTGAATGGGAAATTTCTTTGGTTAGATGGAGAAGCTTAGTGATTGTTTTCCATTCATCATTATTGTAAGCTTATTTTATTGTTTATCCTTCATACTACTTTTCAGCTAACTAGGACAAAGAAAGGCGGGGAGAATATTCCTCACTTATATGAACTTGAAGGGAATGAAACCTTAGGTTCTTACTTGCAAATTCAACCTTGCTCTGATAATGCTCCTGAAGTTTCTAAATGTACAATTCAGTGGTATCGTGTATCATCTGATGATGCAAAAAAAGAACTTATATCAGGTAGTTTTTCTGTTGTTTTTTCTTTTTTTTAACTAGCGAGTTGGCTGACTCATGATTTATGCATATCTCCTACTGATTGTATTGCATTTTCTATTATTGGTCACTTTCCGGAAGGCAAATAACAGTTATGATTATGACATTTCTATCCTTTAGTATTCATAGAAAATGATATACCTATAATCTGCTTAACATGTTTCATCATAGATGAATGTTCAATATAACTACTTGTGTTGTTTATAATGATTCATTTAGTTAGACTCAAACTATTTTATAAGATGGTATCCGGACCTATTCTAGCGAGGTTTATTAATTCTATCATGTCACTCACTATTCAGTCACACCCACAAGAGATATATGCCTATATTTTAGTATATAAATGAGTGTAAACTTCATCTTATAGAATTGAGTTAGGTCATAGTCACTTTATAAGAACTTAATTCATAGATTGTGACTAGCATTTTCTGGCTATTATACATTTGAGCTAGCCAAACATTATGTATGCTGTGCTGTTTAAGATGCTGGAAGACTGGTTGTTGTTAAATATGTCATGCACTAAGTTCATCGTTTTAATCTTTCCTTATCATATAATATAACTTTCTCAGGAGCAACCAAATCAGTTTACGCCCCTGAGCCTTTTGATGTTGGGCGTATATTGCAAGCTGATGTTATTTCAGAAAGTGAGCATGTCACACTCTCAACTTCTGGTCCAATAGATCCAGGTCTGGTTTCAATTTGACATATCCTCATTTGCTATAGTAGTAGTCACTAAGAGGCATTGCTTCTGTGCATGTTTCTATTTTAAATATAAAGTTTTGTTATCTATTTTTTTAAGGGGTTGAGACACGTTTTGCTGTGCAGTCATGTTGAGCTTAAATTTCTTCTGTACTCTCCTGCAGCTGCTGGTTTGGGAACCTATGTTGAGGCACTTGTTCGCAAACATGACACTGAATTTAACGTATGTTGTTCTGTTCCTTTTAACTTTTGTTTACATGCGTGTGCCTTTTTAAGTTGAGCTGTTTTTTTATTCAAAGGTGTATGGTTTCATGGCTGTTGCTTAGCCATTTAATCAAAATTTTTAGTTTTGACAAACTGTTATTATCTTGTACTTTGTTCTTCTCATTTCAAAATAAAGTTTACAAGTGAAATCTAGTCAGATTACATGTTTCATTTAATACTTTTTCAGGTAGTTGTAACTCAAATGAATGGTTCACCTTCAACTGAATCTATTCATGTGCTTCATGTTGGAAAGATGAGAATAAAACTCTGCAAAGGAAAGACCACAATTGCCAAAGAATACTATTCAAGTTCAATGCAGGTATTTAGAACTGTTGACACCATTTATATTTTGATTGTGAAAAGCAAATCAATGCTCCAACCTCTTTCTTGTACTCATTCTCTATTATTGTTAATCACTGTGCTGATATATACACACACATATACCATGTGCATTGAATTATTCGATTCTATCTGTGTTCATGAAAATGCATTTTGTTCTTGTGCTCTTGTCACTTATGATAAATAGAATTTGGTTAACCATAGTACTTTGATCTTGTTTTCTTTAGCTTTGTGGTGTTAGAGGAGGTGGAAATGCAGCAGCACAGGGAGTTTTTTGGCAGCCAAAGCAAGGGCATTCTTTTGTATTAGCTTTTGAATCAGAGCGAGAAAGGAATGCTGTCATCATGCTTGCAAGGAGATTTGCATTTGACTGTAATGTATGTCCTTCTGAAACTTAACACATTGGCTAGAATTTGAGAATTGATCTTTTCTCTCTTTCTCTCTTTTTGACCACCATTGCTAAATCGAAACTGCAAACAATGACAGATCATGCTTGCTGGACCAGATGACAGAGCTCCTCTGGGGACATCATGAGTCTCCTTACATCTTTTTCCCCTACCCTTGTAATTATGAGTTTTTCTACCTTGTATTATTACCATAAGTGTTATTTAAACTCTTGAAATCTTCCTTATAATATTGGTTTAGCTTGTAGTGATTCACACCTTGTGGTCTGAATCATATATATAAATATAATTTTGTTTCATCAGTTCAAGGCATTTTTTTATTTGCCTGTGAGATTAGGTTGCTTAGTCATAGCATTTTGTATTGAAATGCTAATTGGTTGTATTTTATGGACAGACAATTACTGAGAATTCTGATTGCTGTTGTCTATGGACACTGACCTCGTGAACAGGACAATATGTGAATCTTGTTCTTCTCTCATTTCTGATATAAAAGAATCCAATGTTTATATTACTCGATTTACCTCAAGAATCCAATGTACTGTCGTAGACACATAAATGGATACTATATGTTTATCAGTATATTAAGAATTTGCAGCAACAACCAAAAAATAAATAAAAACTATAAAAAACTCATTTTATATTTAAAGTATTAGTATAGTTACGCATCAGCATTTTAAGAGATTCGTTTAATAATAAGAATTTTAAAAATCTGATATAATAATGATTTAAATCATGAAAAAAAGAATGTCAGGGGTTTAATTAAGTTAAAATAAGGAAGAATACAAATAAAAGAAAGTACAACACAAACCTGTTGAAGTTGCAAAAAAGAAACGCTCAGGGAATGTTTTAACATTTTGTAACGGTTCAATTGTGGTGAATTTTTCAAAAATTGACATTTCATGTTTCAATGTTTTTTTTTTCCAGATTAAAAGTGCTAGAAACATATATTACAGAAAAAAAATCGATTTTTAAAAATAATCTGTTTATTATTTTATCTATGTACTTATTTTTTGTTTTTAAAATGAGATTCCAACAATACATTTTATTTATTGTTTATTTTCATTCATCTTATTTTTTCTTTTCTATTTTTTATGTATTTATTCCTTTTGTACTGTATTTTTCTACAAAATTCAGTGCATAAGATATCCGTTGCTTACCAACTTAGCGTCCCAATGTTTTAAAATTAGTTTGAATACTATTATTTATTAATTTAGTTTTAAACTTCCCAATTTTTGTTATATAAAATAATCAATAACATATTGTATCACAATATTTAATACTTCAACTCTTGACTGGTAGGTGGTCTGTCTTGTACACTAATTGACATAAAAAGTACTTTTACTTTTTACTTTCTGTAAAATGAATAAATTTTAATTTTAAATATTTTTAACGAAAACTAAAATAATTATTTCAAATTTTACAAAAATGAAAAAATAAGCCATAATAATTTTTGTAAAAAATATTCAATAATATGAACTCAATATTTAATAAATAAGCAAAAGATAACTTCATCATATTTTGACTTTTTGCTGAACTTTGTAGTTGTAGCTGTTAGTGTAGTTGAAATCTTTATTTACGCATTTTCCCTCTTTAAACCATGTACATTCCGTGTGGACCATGCTATGCTGGATTTGTGGTCAAACTTCAATCAACGGCTACCATTTGTCTTGTCTTCGTGCGAAATATCTGACCCTTCATTATCTCTGCTAATTGTTTTTTACTTTCTTTTTTGTATTTTTTTTCCACCTACAAAATCTTGATCTCTATGCTGTTGTGTGTTGTTGTTGTGTTGTGTTAATCTGATTCACACTTACATACTCTCTCTCTCTTGGATCACTCATCTCATTTCAATTCTCAGGTACTTTCTCTGCACTCTTTCACATATTTCTGCTTCATTCCCACCCAGTATCTTCCATTTTTATGATCCCCTTTAAGGCCAATTTGGCCATGCTTCCTCATTTTGTGAGGATGGTATCCTGTATTCAATTCAAATGATCAAGCATTGACCGTCTTATGATTCTGTGCATCTTCTATTTTTTATTCCTGGGAAATCTACTGGCAAAAAGTAATTACTTAACAAAATGCAAATAAAGTTGAATTTTTTTTCCTAGTATCATGACCCTGATATGGAATGGCAAGTTTGGTTGAATTTTTGGAGCATGGAGATCTAAAGTTTGTATTTTTTATTCGTGTGTTTGTTGTAACTATCAAATGCTGATGTAAGTGATCCAGCATGTTGCAGTGTTTTCCTTTGCAAATAGTTGATCAGAGAGTTAACTTGTGACTTTGATTAGTGCCGTGATTGGGTTGAAATTGGATCTTGATGAAGCTAACTTATGTTAAAATTTGGCATCTGTAATTTAGATATGTCGACATCTGATGAGCCAGAGGTGGTGGAAAGGGGTACCAAGGATGAAAAGCACAAGGAAGATGACAAAGAGGAAGGGAAGGGTGGATTCATTGACAAGGTGAAGGATTTCATTCACGACATTGGTGAGAAGATTGAGGAAGCTATTGGGTTTGGGAAGCCTTCTGCTGATGTTACTGCGATTCACATTCCATCAATTAATCTTCACAAGGTAGATCTTGTAGTTGATGTGCTCATAAAGAACCCTAATCCAGTGCCAATCCCTCTGATTGACATAGATTACTTGGTTGAGAGTGATGGAAGGAAGCTAGTCTCTGGATTGATACCAGATGCAGGTACCATCCATGCACACGGAGAGGAGACAGTGAAAATTCCTCTTACTTTGATTTATGATGACATCAAGCAAACATATGCTGATATTAAACCAGGAAGCATCATTCCTTATAGGGTGAAGGTGAGTCTGATTTTTGATGTTCCCATATTGGGAAGGCTAACTCTACCTTTGGAGAAAACTGGAGAAATCCCCATACCTTATAAGCCTGATGTTGATCTTGAGAAGATTCATTTTGAAAGGTTCTCTTTTGAAGAGACAATTGCAACTCTTCATTTGAAGTTGGAAAACAAGAATGATTTTGACCTTGGCCTGAATGCTCTTGATTATGAGGTGTGGCTTGGTGATGTTAGCATTGGTGGTGCTGAACTCACCAAGTCTGCTAAAATTGAGAAAAGTGGGATTACCTATATTGATATACCAATCACCTTCAGGCCTAAGGATTTTGGCTCTGCCCTCTGGGATATGATTAGAGGAAAGGGAACTGGTTACACCATGAAAGGAAATATTGATGTTGACACTCCCTTTGGAGCAATGAAATTGCCCATCAGCAAAGAGGGTGGTACAACCAAACTTAAGAAAAAGAAGGAAGATCGTGATTATGACGATGATGACGACGACGATGAGGTTTGTTAATAAAACTCCTTTTAATTATGTTTCTTGATTCCTTTCAATGTTTTCAACATTCTCTAGAAAATGATAAGGCATTGGCTTGCAACTGCACATATCATCAGACGGGAGATAGCTCTGAATTCACATATGTAGCCCTTGTCTTGCATATTTTCAATATAACTGAAATGCTTCAGAATCTAGTATTGGAAAAAAAAAACATTTCCTGTGCTTGGTTGGAAATCTGATAAATAGATTTGGTGAACAATTTTTTGTCTTTTACTTGTATGAGAAATTCTTATCTGAAATAAGGTTGCTTCCCAACACTAACTCTTGGTAATGTCTTTATTTGCTTGTTTCATAACTTGTGTCTATAATCTTTTTCTTTGCAGGATTGAAGAAGAATTGTAGCAGGTTATTTACAAGTTATTAATAAAAGAGGACTTGAACTTGGAGGCATTACTTTATGAGTTCTGATGCCATTGATATGTATTTTTAGAGATGAATTCAAATTGAGATAGTATCAGAATTTTAGTGAAAATATGCTTCAGTTTGGCTTGTTTTCTTTGTTTGAATCATGCTTTTGTTGTACTTAATTGATTATCTTGAGAATCTAATGTTATCCTAATGTGAGATAAAAGATAATATGCCTTGAAAATAGTATGTGAGGTGGAGTTTTCTTTGTCATTCTGGAACTGAGAATTGGTCATCAAACAGTTTATTGTATTATTAGTTTGAATCAAAGGGTGCTTGTACCAAACAACATGAAAACACTCCAAAATTTTGATGCATGTTCTGGTCTAAGAATTAAAACAAAAAAATGCACCTTCCTCGTAATTGCAAAATATTGGTACTAAATTCGTCCATAAAGAGAAGGTTCTTTTTTTAGAGTGACGTAACAACATTGGTTACGGGTATGATGCCCTTTTGTTCTTCTTTTTCATTATCTTTTACTAAAATAAATTTTAAATATCTATTAAAATTTAATTATTTTTCGTTCGGTATCCATTAATTTTTTATTTTTATCTAAATTTGATTTTGTATATAGCTTATTATAACAAATGTTTTCAACTAATTCAAACAAGAAAAATGTAATAAAATGTAAGTATATTAAAGTGGGTATTGGATCACTAATATTAAAACTATTAAATAATATCCATTTTGAAAAATAAAAACAATTAGTCACTATATAATTGACTAATTTAAATATTATTTTATAAATTAAAAATTATTAGCATTTAAAATCATTTTGTAAGTAGAAACTTATCATAGATTGTTGAATTAAAGTCTAAATTAATTTTTAACATTAGCTATTAAAGTTTTAGCTATAAATAAAAATTGAGTATTTACATTGGTTTTAAATTTAAAATTAGACACTAATTTAAAATAAATAATAGTAATTAGATGAAATTTTGATAACCTTGGTTAGTAATGCAAAGGATCAAAATAGATAATGTTAAGAACCAATTTAAAATTTATTTCACAAACCAAAATTATATTTTTTTATTCAAAATAAAAACTATTTTAAATATTAATAATTTTTATTTTATGAAATAATCCAATTTAGTCAATAAAATAATAATTTTATCGTATTATAAACTCACTACCCAACCTATATAGGAATGTATTAAATTTAATTTAATGTAATCATAAATATTAAATTTAATTTAATGAAATCATAAATAAATCTCAACTTAACCTTAAACTGAACTAAGTCATTAAATAACTTGATTTAATGAATTTAGTTCATGATTTAAATAAATTAAATATGTATTTGATTCTTAATACGTATATTTATTAAAGAAAAAAATTAATATTAATATATAAACAAAATTGTTACTTTATAACGTAAAAAAAGTTGGAATAATTGAAAAATTAATTATATTTGCATCATCTTTATTATTAGCAGAATTTAAATACAACTAAAAAATTAAAATATCTTCATTAAGAATAATTTTTATTATAATAAAAATAAAATATGTCAAATATTTATTCTGTATTTATCAATTTTTTTACAGTGATTATACCTACGAGTATATTTTACTATTAAATAAGTTTTAAAGTTTCCATAACTCATTTAACCTTATTAATAAACTATATTAATAAAATTAATTATGTGCATTAGTTAAAAAACTATAATAAAGTTTTATCATGCATGTTCATTTATTATAATTAAGACTTTTAATAAATAAAATAAAAATAATAAATTTACTTCAATACATTTTGTTTTATTCTTAGTTCACTTAGTTATTGTATATTTCTCATTCAATTGCCTCTATTGGTGATATGGATGTTTTATAGTTTATTTTTTTCTTAAGTTTTATCCAATGTAATATTCTAACCTTTTCACATTCCTTTAATATGTTTCTTAATGATTTTTTTTTCTACGCCATACTTTTTTTTTTTCCATTGTTAGAGTTACTCAATTAGTAGTTGTAACAATAGGAAATAAATTATTGGCTTTATGTTATTTCATGTAAGAGAAAATTATATAAATTTTTATTTTAATCTCTTAACTCTTATTATTAGATAATATGCTGATATTTTCAATATAATTTTAGTAGATATGAAGGAATTTTTTTTATAACATGTTATAATTTTTTTTTTATTTTCATTAGACTTTCACTTATTTAGAAATTGTTTCTATTGTTATTTGTTGTTAAATACACTACAACTTTGAAAAGGTGGTAGCAAGTAAAACTAGGTCGAATAACTCAGTAAGTGTTCTATTTTTATAAACAAGATATAAACACATAATTAAGTTTATAATACCATAACATGTTTTACTTTTTCATCTTTATTTTAAAAATTCATCTCTATCCTTATTTATATATTCAATGATTTTGTCTTTCAATATTAATTAATTAATTATAATTAAAATTAGAAATCATAAAAAATCATAAAAACTAATATAATATAATCAAATATTTAATATAAAAAACATGCATTTCTATGTTTTCAATGTCAAATGTTTCTGAAAAAATTATAATTTTTTCAAATCCAAATACAAAACAATAATGGAATAAAAATAAAAAAACTTATATAAAACATTACACAATTAAGTTTTATAACAATCAAATTATTTATTAATTTTATCAATGTTAATGAAATAAATTTAAAAAATATTTAAAAAATTTATAAAAAAAAATATTAAATTTTAAAATTATTTTAAATGTTTTTAAATTTCTTTCTATAATTTTTAATAAAATCTATATATTTATACACTAATAAATATTACAAGAAATTGAAAAAAAATATTAAACTAAAATTTGGTGTACTTTAAGAGTTACATGAGTTAGGAAATTATATATATATATATATATATATATATATATATATATATTATTTTTTAAATTTTAATTTATATTAAAAAGGTGATAATCAATATTCAATTTTTTAAGTTCTTTCTATAAATTTTAATAAAATCCATATATTTATATACTAATAAATATTACAATACATCACATGAAATTGAACAAACAAAAAATATTAAATAAATAATAATTTCAACTTTTATATATATATATATATATTATCTTTTAAATATTAATCTATGTTAAAAGGTGATAAACAATATTCATAAAAATAACATTATAATAAATAAAATGTGTTTATATAATTTTGGTATTAAATTACATTTATGAGAACGAAATAAAAATAAAAATCATTATACAAAAAATCATCTGTTTTATATGATTAAAATAAACAAAAAATTATAAATATATATTAAAATTCAATAATATGTTTTAGAAACGATTTTATACACTATTAAAGAAAAGAAAATAAAATGATATATAATTAAAGGTATATTAAAGAAAAGAAAAGCAAATAAAATAATATATAATTTAAGGTATAATAAAATGGAAATAACCTTCTACATTTGATTTTTTTTTTTAAATATTAAACCATTAAAAGATAATAAAAGAATTTCAATGAAACAATTTATTCAAATAAAAAATTAAACACAAAAAAGAAAGAAGATATATCTTTTCATATTACTTAATAAATAAAAGATTATTTGCGATTAAACACCTCAATTTAAAAAATCAAACATCTTTTATATATATAAATAAAGAGAAATGATCGAAAAGAATAGGAAGGTGGCATATAGTTTGGGCATACACAATAACTTGATTTATATATAAAATTAAATGTGAGTTCCAAAATTGATTTATTCAAGTTAATAATACACAAATTCAACATACTTATAAAAGAAATGTGTGTAATCAAAATTGTGATAAAAAAATTACCTAAAAGATGTGAGTAGTCCTTGTAGATATAGAACTAAGAGAAGCATTAAAAAAGTTATGAAAAAATGAGTGTGATGAAAAAAATAATTATAAAACTAAAGAAAAAGAAAATAATATATATCTATATATATATATATATATATAAAGTATTCCTCTGTTTCTACATTTTTTTTTCACTTTTGTCTTTTATATAAATATTTTTTTAATTAATATAATAATTTCACTAATTTTATCCTTTAAGTAACATTTATTTTAAATTTAATTATCTTTTTTTTTCTAAATTTAACCATTTAAACTAAAATAATTATTTACATTTATTTTAATAATTTTATTACAAAAAGTCAATAGACAAAAAAGATGATTTATTGGCCACTGTCTTAATATAGTTGTCCGGTGAGAATGAAGCATTAGTTCGATATGCTTTGGATAAATACAAATATCTGTCATTGGCACCGCAGGTTTGATGCTGATTCTTTGCAATATCAACTTCCTCTCTCTTTTTTTTCAATCGAGTAGGCTATATATATATAATTCTGTGGCTGAATTGTTATATTTAAAAATTTAATTATATATTGAATTAACTGAAGGATGCCTAAACGGGTTTATATTTTTAACTACGACGGTAAAGTGTTGATTATAAAAAATGAAACAAATTTCAATGTTTAGTTTGTCTGTAATGAATTATTAAGACCACTCGGATGATTGTTATTTGATTTATTTGCTATTGTGTATATGCTTGTATAGGCAACTTGTTGAAGTTGCCGCTTACAGGTAATTATGAATGATGCCACTACATGAACTCTTAGGTCTTGTTCATTTGAATTAAGGGGATTTGAGAGGATTTGAAAATAAATTTTTTTGTTGATTATTTGAGTGAATTTGGAGGTAAATGAGATTGGATTTGGAAGTAAATTTTTTTAATCTGTCATGTCAATCAAATCCTACACTAATTCTGACAAACTTTACTTCCAAATTCATTCTCACTTATCTCCAAATTAACTCAAATAAATAACAAAAAAATTTATTTTCAAATCCTCTCAAATTCCCTCAATTACTCTTCCTCAAATCCACTCAAGTGAACAAGGCGTTAGTCCTACGTCGCGTACAAAATATATCTAAAAGTGTAGTTGATTCGGTGCAGGATTGTGATGTTGCTACATTTAATAGAAATGTTGTGTGGAAAATGTGTGAATTCCTTTTATCTGCTACGCACAAGCCATGATGTGCCAAATGTTAGTATTAATAGTATTTTAGAAATTTAGTCTATCCATAATTAATCTGATAAAATTAATTTAATTTATCCATTAACAATTTTTTCATGGATGATCAATTCATTCACAGTAACAATGTTACTTTTTCTCTAATTACCTTTTCACGTTTATTTGTGTAAATTAAATAAGATTATTTTTAATATTTCGAAGATCGAAAAGCAAAATAAGAATAAATTCAGAGACAAACATTTACTGTATATCTTGACACGACACTAAATTAATTATTTGTATATCTGTCATACGAAAATTCATATTACAACATGTGTATAAGATTCCAAATAATAAGATTTTTGGTATTTTGAATAATTGTTTTTAACGATATGACAATCTTTTCATTTATTTTTAATTACATAAAATATTCATAATCTAATGAGATATTCTTAATCTTGTAATAAATTTTATAATTTTCGTATAGTTTTCTGATATTTTTATGTAACATTTTTATTTTAATTGTGAAACTATTTGAAAATTTTATCTTATTATTTCCACATTGTGCACGGGAGATATTAGTGCTGATGCATTATTATTTTTATGTTACATTATTTATTAACCACTACAGCATAATAAAATAGGGATAATAATTGAGAATAAAAAACTAATTAAAATGATTGATCTATACATTTTTTTTACAAATTAAAATTATAAATATTTAAAAATATATTTTTCTCAACAATATAAAATTAATATAAAAATATTATACTAATATGTCTAAATAAAAACAAATAAAAACTAAAATATAGAAAAAAGAACATAGTTAAGGCTTAATTAGTTTTGGTACATATAGATTGGTTTCTTTATGTACTTAGCTGATAATATCTCGTCTATGGATCTATGTAAGTAGCTGATAAAACCTTGCAAAGTGATCGTAAACATTTATTTATTCATTATTTTCTATTTGTGTCTCTAACATGAGATGAAAAATACACTTCAACGTATTACAACATAGAAATAAAATTCAAACATTATTACAACAAACAGAGAAACAGGACATGAAATCAAATGGCAGCAGGAGGATAAAAGTAAGCTATTATCACAGCAATGATAGCAGCAGCTTTGCTGCTGTAGTTACCTATAGTAGTAAACAAGTTGGCAGTTCTATGTAAATCCCCACTTATCTTCTGGAAAAAAATATATAGCATGTCGAGGATAGGTTTTATCACCCTCTTCAGTTTGTCTATAAATCCTGAATTAGGATATGCGGTATTTGCATTACTCATATTACTGTGATTAGAAAAGGAAAAAAAAAAACATATTACTGCGATTAGAAAAGCGAAGAAAAAAAGTAAAAGCCGATGAAGAGAAAAGAGAGAAGAAGAGCGATGAATAGAGGAGTAGAAATGCATGAAAATATGTGCTGAGTATCCTGTGATCATAACTTTGCAATGAATGATATTGAACTATAGATTCCAGAACAAAAACGAAAGAAAAGAATACACTAATCCTAAAATCAAATTGCAAGCAATAACAAACCAGAAAAACAGTAAATCATAAACTTTATTCAGATCCTTGCATTTTTCAAATGCAGATTCTACAAAGTGACACATATAGCAGGAGACAAAGAATACTAGAACAAAAATCCGTAAATTGCACCATTCAAAATTTAAAAAACAGAAGCATAAAATTTTGCAAAACTAAAGATAACAAAACGTATTGAAATTAACCGAAGATTAAAAAAAACCTGTTATCCACGTGAATCCTCTGAAATGCATCCATAACTTTGCAATGCACGATATTGAACTATAGATTGCAGAACAAAAACGAAAGAAAAGAATACACTAATCCTAAGATCAAATTGCAAGCAATAACAAACCAGAAAAACAGTAAATCCACATTTGAGACATAAACTTTATTCAGATCCTTGCATTTTTCAAATGCAGATTCTACAAAGTGACACATATAGCAGGAGACAAAGAATACAAGAACAAAAATCCGTAAATTGCACCATTCAAAATTTAAAAAACAGAAGCATAAAATTTTGCAAAACTAAAGATAACAAAACGTATTGAAATTAACCGAAGATTAAAAAAAACCTGTTATCCACGCGAATCCTCTGAAATGCATCCATAACTTTGCAATGCATGGTATTGAACTATAGATTGCAGAACAAAAACGAAAGAAAAGAATACACTAATCCTAAAATCAAATTGCAAGCAATAACAAACCAGAAAAACAGTAAATCCACATTTGAGACATAAACTTTATTCAGATCCTTGCATTTTTCAAATGCAGATTCTACAAAGTGACACATATAGCAGGAGACAAAGAATACTAGAACAAAAATCCGTAAATTGCACCATTCAAAATTTAAAAAACAGAAGCATAAAATTTTGCAAAACTAAAGATAACAAAACGTATTGAAATTAACCGAAGATTAAAAAAAACCTGTTATCCACGCGAATCCTCTGAAATGCATCCATAACTTTGCAATGCATGGTATTGAACTATAGATTGCAGAACAAAAACGAAAGAAAAGAATACACTAATCCTAAAATCAAATTGCAAGCAATAACAAACCAGAAAAACAGTAAATCCACATTTGAGACATAAACTTTATTCAGATCCTTGCATTTTTCAAATGCATATTCTACAAAGTGACACATATAGCAGGAGACAAAGAATACTAGAACAAAAATCCGTAAATTGCACCATTCAAAATTTAAAAAACAGAAGCATAAAATTTTGCAAAACTAAAGATAACAAAACGTATTGAAATTAACCGAAGATTAAAAAAAACCTGTTATCCACGCGAATCCTCTGAAATGCATCCATAACTTTGCAATGCATGATATTGAACTATAGATTGCAGAACAAAAACGAAAGAAAAGAATACACTAATCCTAAAATCAAATTGCAAGCAATAACAAACCAGAAAAACAGTAAATCCACATTTGAGACATAAACTTTATTCAGATCCTTGCATTTTTCAAATGCATATTCTACAAAGTGACACATATAGCAGGAGACAAAGAATACTAGAACAAAAATCCGTAAATTGCACCATTCAAAATTTAAAAAACAGAAGCATAAAATTTTGCAAAACTAAAGATAACAAAACGTATTGAAATTAACCGAAGATTAAAAAAAACCTGTTATCCACGCGAATCCTCTGAAATGCATCCATAACTTTGCAATGCATGATATTGAACTATAGATTGCAGAACAAAAACGAAAGAAAAGAATACAATAATCCTAAAATCAAATTGCAAGCAATAACAAACCTGAAAAACAGTAAATCCACATTTGAGACATAAACTTTATTCAGATCCTTGCATTTTTCAAATGCAGATTCTACAAAGTGACACATATAGCAGGAGACAAAGAATACTAGAACAAAAATCCGTAAATTGCACCATTCAAAATTTAAAAAACAGAAGCATAAAATTTTGCAAAACTAAAGATAACAAAACGTATTGAAATTAACCGAAGATTAAAAAAAACCTGTTATCCACGCGAATCCTCTGAAATGCATCCATAACTTTGTAATGCATGATATTGAACTATAGATTGCAGAACAAAAACGAAAGAAAAGAATACAATAATCCTAAAATCAAATTGCAAGCAATAACAAACCTGAAAAACAGTAAATCCACATTTGAGACATAAACTTTATTCAGATCCTTGCATTTTTCAAATGCAGATTCTACAAAGTGACACATATAGCAGGAGACAAAGAATACTAGAACAAAAATCCGTAAATTGCACCATTCAAAATTTAAAAAACAGAAGCATAAAATTTTGCAAAACTAGAGATAACAAAACGTATTGAAATTAACCGAAGATTAAAAAAAACCTGTTATCCACGCGAATCCTCTGAAATGCATCCATAACTTTGCAATGCACGATATTGAACTATAGATTGCAGAACAAAAACGAAAGAAAAGAATACACTAATCCTAAAATCAAATTGCAAGCAATAACAAACCAGAAAAACAGTAAATCCACATTTGAGACATAAACTTTATTCAGATCCTTGCATTTTTCAAATGCAGATTCTACAAAGTGACACATATAGCAGGAGACAAAGAATACTAGAACAAAAATCCGTAAATTGCACCATTCAAAATTTAAAAAACAGAAGCATAAAATTTTGCAAAACTAGAGATAACAAAACGTATTGAAATTAACCGAAGATTAAAAAAAACCTGTTATCCACGCGAATCCTCTGAAATGCATCCATAACTTTGCAATGCATGATATTGAACTATAGATTGCAGAACAAAAACGAAAGAAAAGAATACACTAATCCTAAAATCAAATTGCAAGCAATAACAAACCAGAAAAACAGTAAATCCACATTTGAGACATAAACTTTATTCAGATCCTTGCATTTTTCAAATGCAGATTCTACAAAGTGACACATATAGCAGGAGACAAAGAATACTAGAACAAAAATCCGTAAATTGCACCATTCAAAATTTAAAAAACAGAAACATAAAATTTTGCAAAACTAAAGATAACAAAACGTATTGAAATTAACCGAAGATTAAAAAAAACCTGTTATCGACGTGAATCCTCTGAAATGCATCCATAACTTTGCAATGCACGATATTGAACTATAGATTGCAGAACAAAAACGAAAGAAAAGAATACACTAATCCTAAAATCAAATTGCAAGCAATAACAAACCAGAAAAACAGTAAATCCACATTTGAGACATAAACTTTATTCAGATCCTTGCATTTTTCAAATGCATATTCTACAAAGTGACACATATAGCAGGAGACAAAGAATACTAGAACAAAAATCCGTAAATTGCACCATTCAAAATTTAAAAAACAGAAGCATAAAATTTTGCAAAACTAAAGATAACAAAACGTATTGAAATTAACCGAAGATTAAAAAAAACCTGTTATCCACGCGAATCCTCTGAAATGCATCCATAACTTTGCAATGCATGATATTGAACTATAGATTGCAGAACAAAAACGAAAGAAAAGAATACACTAATCCTAAAATCAAATTGCAAGCAATAACAAACCTGAAAAACAGTAAATCCACATTTGAGACATAAACTTTATTCAGATCCTTGCATTTTTCAAATGCAGATTCTACAAAGTGACACATATAGCAGGAGACAAAGAATACTAGAACAAAAATCCGTAAATTGCACCATTCAAAATTTAAAAAACAGAAGCATAAAATTTTGCAAAACTAAAGATAACAAAACGTATTGAAATTAACCGAAGATTAAAAAAAACCTGTTATCCACGCGAATCCTCTGAAATGCATCCATAACTTTGCAATGCACGATATTGAACTATAGATTGCAGAACAAAAACGAAAGAAAAGAATACACTAATCCTAAAATCAAATTGCAAGCAATAACAAACCAGAAAAACAGTAAATCCACATTTGAGACATAAACTTTATTCAGATCCTTGCATTTTTCAAATGCAGATTCTACAAAGTGACACATATAGCAGGAGACAAAGAATACTAGAACAAAAATCCGTAAATTGCACCATTCAAAATTTAAAAAACAGAAGCATAAAATTTTGCAAAACTAAAGATAACAAAACGTATTGAAATTAACCGAAGATTAAAAAAAACCTGTTATCCACGCGAATCCTCTGAAATGCATCCATAACTTTGCAATGCATGATATTGAACTATAGATTGCAGAACAAAAACGAAAGAAAAGAATACACTAATCCTAAAATCAAATTGCAAGCAATAACAAACCAGAAAAACAGTAAATCCACATTTGAGACATAAACTTTATTCAGATCCTTGCATTTTTCAAATGCAGATTCTACAAAGTGACACATATAGCAGGAGACAAAGAATACTAGAACAAAAATCCGTAAATTGCACCATTCAAAATTTAAAAAACAGAAGCATAAAATTTTGCAAAACTAAAAATAACAAAACGTATTGAAATTAACCGAAGATTAAAAAAAACCTGTTATCCACGTGAATCCTCTGAAATGCATCCATAACTTTGCAATGCACGATATTGAACTATAGATTGCAGAACAAAAACGAAAGAAAAGAATACACTAATCCTAAAATCAAATTGCAAGCAATAACAAACCAGAAAAACAGTAAATCCACATTTGAGACATAAACTTTATTCAGATCCTTGCCTTTTTCAAATGCAGATTCTACAAAGTGACACATATAGCAGGAGACAAAGAATACTAGAACAAAAATCCGTAAATTGCACCATTCAAAATTTAAAAAACAGAAACATAAAATTTTGCAAAACTAAAGATAACAAAACGTATTGAAATTAACCGAAGATTAAAAAAAACCTGTTATCGACGTGAATCCTCTGAAATGCATCCATAACTTTGCAATGCACGATATTGAACTATAGATTGCAGAACAAAAACGAAAGAAAAGAATACACTAATCCTAAAATCAAATTGCAAGCAATAACAAACCAGAAAAACAGTAAATCCACATTTGAGACATAAACTTTATTCAGATCCTTGCATTTTTCAAATGCAGATTCTACAAAGTGACACATATAGCAGGAGACAAAGAATACTAGAACAAAAATCCGTAAATTGCACCATTCAAAATTTAAAAAACAGAAGCATAAAATTTTGCAAAATTAAAGATAACAAAACGTATTGAAATTAACCGAAGATTAAAAAAAACCTGTTATCCACGCGAATCCTCTGAAATGCATCCATAACTTTGCAATGCATGGTATTGAACTATAGATTGCAGAACAAAAACGAAAGAAAAGAATACACTAATCCTAAAATCAAATTGCAAGCAATAACAAACCAGAAAAACAGTAAATCCACATTTGAGACATAAACTTTATTCAGATCCTTGCATTTTTCAAATGCAGATTCTACAAAGTGACACATATAGCAGGAGACAAAGAATACTAGAACAAAAATCCGTAAATTGCACCATTCAAAATTTAAAAAACAGAAGCATAAAATTTTGCAAAACTAAAGATAACAAAACGTATTGAAATTAACCGAAGATTAAAAAAAACCTGTTATCCACGTGAATCCTCTGAAATGCATCCATAACTTTGCAATGCATGATATTGAACTATAGATTGCAGAACAAAAACGAAAGAAAAGAATACACTAATCCTAAAATCAAATTGCAAGCAATAACAAACCAGAAAAACAGTAAATCCACATTTGAGACATAAACTTTATTCAGATCCTTGCATTTTTCAAATGCAGATTCTACAAAGTGACACATATAGCAGGAGACAAAGAATACTAGAACAAAAATCCGTAAATTGCACCATTCAAAATTTAAAAAACAGAAGCATAAAATTTTGCAAAACTAAAGATAACAAAACATATTGAAATTAACCGAAGATTAAAAAAAACCTGTTATCCACGTGAATCCTCTGAAATGCGTCCATAACTTTGCAATGCACGATATTGAACTATAGATTGCAGAACAAAAACGAAAGAAAAGAATACACTAATCCTAAAATCAAATTGCAAGCAATAACAAACCAGAAAAACAGTAAATCCACATTTGAGACATAAACTTTATTCAGATCCTTGCATTTTTCAAATGCAGATTCTACAAAGTGACACATATAGCAGGAGACAAAGAATACTAGAACAAAAATCCGTAAATTGCACCATTCAAAATTTAAAAAACAGAAGCATAAAATTTTGCAAAACTAAAGATAACAAAACGTATTGAAATTAACCGAAGATTAAAAAAAACCTGTTATCCACGCGAATCCTCTGAAATGCATCCATAACTTTGCAATGCATGATATTGAACTATAGATTGCAGAACAAAAACGAAAGAAAAGAATACACTAATCCTAAAATCAAATTGCAAGCAATAACAAACCAGAAAAACAGTAAATCCACATTTGAGACATAAACTTTATTCAGATCCTTGCATTTTTCAAATGCAGATTCTACAAAGTGACACATATAGCAGGAGACAAAGAATACTAGAACAAAAATCCGTAAATTGCACCATTCAAAATTTAAAAAACAGAAGCATAAAATTTTGCAAAACTAAAGATAACAAAACGTATTGAAATTAACCGAAGATTAAAAAAAACCTGTTATCAATCCTCTGAAAAAGCAGCTTTGAGGGAATTTGGAAGAACTCTATGTAGCGTACTCTGTATTTTATACAATACTCCCCTATTTATATAGTGAAAAGTCAGAAAAACGAAGAAAAGAAAGAAAATAAAGAAATAAGGGAAAGGAAGCTAACTTTGGACGCTTCGAGTAATTTTTCAACAAACTCTGATCAGAAAATCTTTTAAATGATATCACGGTTACTATTTTAATTCGTTTCAATCATGTTCCTGCATTCAACTTTTTAAATTGAGAATGTAAATATTTTCCTTTTTAAAATTGAAATATGAGTTTAAATCTCATTGAGTAAAGTAAAAAAAATTAAATATTATATAAAAACTAAATGCGTGTCTAATAATATTACCCTTGTTATTTCGTACAACTATTTTTATAACTGTTCTTATTAATTTGTTATTAAAAAATGTAATCTATGTATTGGTTAAATATCTTACTTTAATATTTTAGTATTAAACAGAATTGCCAAGTGGTTGTGTGAACAAGAAGGGACTGTTAAATTATTTGCCTTTCGTGCATGACCAACAAAACTAGATAACTTCAACTTTGGCATGTAAGCATTAAGGGTGTGTTTGGATTGACAAAAATATTTGAGAATAAGTGGATAAATTTGAAAAACTGAAAAGGATATTATGATGTTATTTAGATTAAGAGAATCATAACGTATTTTAATGGATGAATAAGTTGAAACAAACCTATGCTAAGGAAAAACATTAAGAATAAACTATTGAGTGCATTGTATATTAAATTGTTTACTCAATACAACAATTGCATTTTTCAAATGAAATAGAAACACCAGATTCTACAAAGTGCCACAAATCGCAAAAGACAAAGAATAATATAGCAAAACAAAATAACATACTAGAACGAAAATCCAAATTGCAAGAAAAGTAAATTGCACCATTCAAAATTTAAAGAACCAGAAGCATAAAACTTTTGCGTCCTGGATCCTCTGCTTGTCCGTGCGTTCCGGTCTCCAAAATTCGTGGCATTATATTCCGTCCTACGTGCGTTGTTAGATAGAGGTCACCTATTGTAGTAAAAAAATTGCCATTTCGATGTAAATCTCCGCCCATCTTTTGGAAAAAAATTATATAGCATGGTTTGATGGCCTTGTGTATAAATCCTGAATTAGCATCTCCGGATTTGCACTACTCATATTACTGCGACCAGAAAAGAGAAAAAAAAAAAGGTAAGAGCCGACGAAGAAGAGAGAAGACAGAAGAAGAGCCGATGAAGAGAGGAGTAGAAATACAAACAGAAAATAAAAAATAAAAAAGATGAGAAAAAATAAAATTGCAAGCAAGAAAATTGATGAGATAGAACAAATCAGTAAATCCACATTTGACAGTAATCTTAAGACATAAGAAACTTACACAAACAGTAGAAGATTCAGATATAAGGAAATGATTATCGAAACTACAATTGCATGTTTCAAATGGAATAGAAACACCATGTTAAACAATTTGGCAAGTATATCAATTGTTATTGTAGTAATAAAATATCGTCCTTTGAGATTGAAATAGTTGAGTACTAGATTACTAATTCGTATAATTTTGAGCAACCAAAATTCAAGAAAAATAGTGAACATAAACAAATGACAAAAATTTAATTAAAATAAACAATGTTAGAGAATTGAATTTTTGTACGCTTTCATATTAATTCTTAACTCTTCCAATTGATGTGCAAATTATAATTATCTAATTGAGTTTATTACAACAAACAGAAAAATAGGATATGAAATCAAATGGCAGGAGGATAAAAGTAAGAGATTATAACAACAATGATAGCAGCAGCTTTGCTGCTGAAGTTAGATAGAGGTCACCTATTGTAGTAAAAAAATTTGCCAATTCGATGTAAATCTCCGCCCATCTTTTGGAAAAAATTATATAGCATGTCCGAGTATAGGTTTGATGGCCCTCCTCCGCTTGTGTATAAATCTTGAATTAGCATATGCCGGATTTGCACTACTCATATTACTGCGAAAAAAGAGGTAAGAGCCGACGAAGAGAGAAGACAGAAGAAGAGCCGATGAAGAGAGGAGTAGAAATGCACAACCGAAAATAAAAAATAAAAAAAATAAAAAAGATGAGAGAAAATAAAATTGCAAGCAAGAAAATTGATGAGATAGAACAAAACGGTAAATCCAGATTTGACACTAATCTTAAGACATAAACTTACTCAATACTACAATTGCATTTTTCAAATGAAATAGAAACACCAGATTCTACAAAGTGCCACAAATCGCAGAAGACAAAGAATAATAGAGCAAAACAAAATAACATACTAGAACGAAAATCCATATTGCAAGAAAAGTAAATTGCACCATTCAAAATTTAAAGAACCAGAAGCATCAAACTTTTGCGTCCTAGATCCTCTGCTTGTCCGTGCGTTCCGGTCTCCAAAATTCGTGGCATTATATTCCCTCCTACGTGCGTTGTTAGATAGAGGTCACCTATTGTAGTAAAAAAATTGCCATTTCGATGTAAATCCCCGCCCATCTTTTGGAAAAAATTATATAGCATGGATTGATGGCCTTGTGTATAAATCCTGAATTAGCATCTCCGGATTTGCACTACTCATATTACTGCGACCAGAAAAGAGAAAAAAAAAAGGTAAGAGCCGACCAAGAAGAGAGAAGACAGAAGAAGAGCGGATGAAGAGAGGAGTAGAAATACAAACAGAAAATAAAAAATAAAAAAGATGAGAAAAAATAAAATTGCAAGCAAGAAAATTGATGAGATAGAACAAATCAGTAAATCCACATTTGACAGTAATCTTAAGACATAAGAAACTTACACAAACAGTAGAAGATTCAGATATAAGGAAATGATTATCGAAACTACAATTGCATGTTTCAAATGGAATAGAAACACCATGTTAAACAATTTGGCAAGTATATCAATTGTTATTGTAGTAATAAAATATCGTCCTTTGAGATTGAAATAGTTGAGTACTAGATTACTAATTCGTATAATTTTGAGCAACCAAAATTCAAGAAAAATAGTGAACATAAACAAATGACAAAAATTTAATTAAAATAAACAATGTTAGAGAATTGAATTTCTGTACGCTTTCATATTAATTCTTAACTCTTCCAATTGATGTGCAAATTATAATTATCTAATTGAGTTTATTACAACAAACAGAAAAATAGGATATGAAATCAAATGGCAGGAGGATAAAAGTAAGATTATAACAACAATGATAGCAGCAGCTTTTCTGCTGAAGTTAGATAGAGGTCACCTATTGTAGTAAAAAAATTTGCCAATTCGATGTAAATCTCCGCCCATCTTTTGGAAAAAATTATATAGCATGTCCGAGTATAAGTTTGATGGCCCTCCTCCGCTTGTGTATAAATCTTGAATTAGCATATGCCGGATTTGCACTACTCATATTACTGCGAAAAAAGAGGTAAGAGCCGACGAAGAGAGAAGACAGAAGAAGAGCCGATGAAGAGAGGAGTAGAAATGCACAACCGAAAATAAAAAATAAAAAAATAAAAAAGATGAGAGAAAATAAAATTGCAAGCAAGAAAATTGATGAGATAGAACAAAACAGTAAATTCAGATTTGACACTAATCTTAAGACATAAACTTATTCAATACTACAATTGCATTTTTCAAATGAAATAGAAACACCAGATTCTACAAAGTGCCACAAATCGCAGAAGACAAAGAATAATAGAGCAAAACAAAATAACATACTAGAACGAAAATCCAAATTGCAAGAAAAGTAAATTGCACCATTCAAAATTTAAAGAACCAGAAGCATCAAACTTTTGCGTCCTGGATCCTCTACTTGTCCGTGCGTTCCGGTCTCCAAAATTCGTGGCATTATATTCCCTCCTACGTGCATTGTTAGATAGAGGTCACCTATTGTAGTAAAAAATTTGCAATTTCGATGTAAATCCCCGCCCATCTTTTGGAAAAAATTATATAGCATGGTTTGATGGGCTTGTGTATAAATCCTGAATTAGCATCTCCAGATTTGCACTACTCATATTACTGCGACAAGAAAATAGAAAAAAAAAGGTAAGAGCCGACGAAGAAGAGAGAAGACAGAAGAAGAGCGGATGAAGAGAGGAGTAGAAATACAAACAGAAAATAAAAAATAAAAAAGATGAGAAAAAATAAAATTGCAAGCAAGAAAATTGATGAGATAGAACAAATCAGTAAATCCACATTTGACAGTAATCTTAAGACATAAGAAACTTACTCAAACAGTAGAAGATTCATATCTAAGGAAATGATTATCGAAACTACAATTGCATTTTTCAAATGGAATAGAAACATCATGTTAAACAATTTGACAAGTGTACCAATTGTTAATAAAATATCGTTCTCTGATATTGAAATAGTTAAGTACTAGATTACTAATTCGTATAATTTTGAGCAACCAAAATTCAAGTAAAATAGTGAACATAAACAAATGACAAAAATTTAATTAAAATAAACAATGTTAGAGAATTGAGTTTTTGTACGCTTTCATATAAATTCTTAACTCTTCCAATTGATGTGCAAATTATAATTATCTAATTGAGTTTATTACAACAAACAGAAAAATAGGATATGAAATCAAATGGCAGGAGGATAAAAGTAAGAGATTATAACAACAATGATAGCAGCAGCTTTGCTGCTGAAGTTAGATAGAGGTCACCTATTGTAGTAAAAAATTTGCCAATTCGATGTAAATCCCCGCTCATCTTTTGGAAAAAATTATATAGCATGGTTTGATGGCCTTGTGTATAAATCCTGAATTAGCATCTCCGGATTTGCACTACAAATATTACTGCCACCAGAAAAGAGAAAAAAAAAAGGTAAGAGCCGACGAAGAAGAGAGAAGACAGAAGAAGAGCTGATGAAGAGAGGAGTAGAAATACAAACAGAAAATAAAAAATAAAAAAGATGAGAAAAAATCAAATTGCAAGCAAGAAAATTGATGAGATAGAACAAATCAGTAAATCCAGATTTGACAGTAATCTTAAGACATAAGAAACTTACTCAAAATTCAGATCTAAGGAAATGATTATCGAAACTACAATTTTATTTTTCAAATGGAATAGAAACACCGTGTTAAACAATTTGACAATTGTACCAATTGTTATTGTAGTAATAAAATATCGTCCTCTGAGATTGAAATAGTTGAGTACTAGATTACTAATTCGTATAATTTTGAGGAACCAAAAAGTAAAATAGTGAACATAAACAAATAACAAAAATTTAATTAAAATAAACAATGTTAGAGAATTGAATTTTTGTACGCTTTTATATAAATTCTTAACTCTTCCCAATTGATGTGCAAATTATAATTATCTAATTGAGTTTATTACAACAAACAGAAAAATAGAATATGAAATCAAATGGCAGGAGGATAAAAGTAAGAGATTATAACAACAATGATAGCAGCAGTTTGCTGCTGAAGTTAGATAGAGATCACCTATTGTAGTAAAAAATTTGCCATTTCGATGTAAATCCCCGCCCATCTTTTGGAAAAAATTATATAGCATGGTTTGATGGCCGTGTGTATAAATCCTGAACTAGCATCTCCGGATTTGCACTACTTATATTACTGCGACCAGAAAAGAGAAAAAAAAAAGGTAAGAGCCGACGAAGAAGAGAGAAGACAGAAGAAGAGGGGATGAAGAGAGGAGTAGAAATACAAACAGAAAATAAAAAATAAAAAAGATGAGAAAAAATCAAATTGCAAGTAAGAAAATTGATTAGATAGAACAAATCATTAAATCCAGATTTGACAGTAATCTTAAGACATAAGAAACTTACTCAAACAGTAGAAGATTCAGATATAAGGAAATGATTATCGAAACTACAATTGCATTTTTCAAATGGAATAGAAACACCATGTTAAACAATTTGGCAAGTGTACCAATTGTTATTGTAGTAATAAAATATCGTCCTCTGAGATTGAAATAGTTGAGTACTAGATTTCTAATTCGTATAATTTTGAGCAACCAAAATTCAAGTAAAATAGTGAACATAAACAATGTTAGAGAATTGAATTTTTGTACGCTTTCATATAAATTCTTAACTCTTCCCAATTGATGTGCAAATTATAATTATCTAATTGAGTTTATCAAGAGCTTGTTTACCCTTAATCCCTTAGATAGGCAAACATATTCATCAAATTCTAACCCCAATCCCTTAGGCCAGTTATCAAATTTAATGAAGTTATGAAGAACAATTAGCATCTCAATTGCAAACTAATTAGCTATGCCCAATTTCCTAATTGTGACAATTTCTAATCTGCTCTATTTACAATCGCAAACGATTCCCAATTTTCCAATAGTGAAACTGCTCATAGAGGACATTCAAAACATAAATAGAACACTGAGATAAATTAAAATTAACTAAACATCAATTGGAAAGGTTCAGAAGTTAAAATCAAAGTACTACATCAATTCTCTAACAAAAAGGAAATTAGTTTTGCATACTGGAAAATAAAAATCACCAAAAACCCCAAGGTGAAGAAGAAGAAAACTTTTGCGTCCTGGATCCTCTGCTTGTCCGTGTGTTCCCGTCTCCAAAATTCGTGGCATTATATTCTCTCCTACGTGCGTTGTTAGATAGAGGTCACCTATTGTAGTAAAAAATTTGCCAATTCGATGTAAATCCCCGCCCATCTTTTGGAAAAAATTATATAGCATGGTTTGATGACCTTGTGTATAAATCCTGAATTAGCATCTCCGAATTTGCACTATTCATATTACTGCGACCAAAAAAGAGAAAAAAAAAAGTTAAGAGCCGACGAAGAAGAGAGAAGACAGAAGAAGAGCGGAGTAGAAATACAAACACAAAATAAAAAATAAAAAAGATGAGAAAAAATCAAATTGCAAGCAAGAAAATTGATGAGATAGAACAAATCAGTAAATCCACATTTGATAGTAGGATATTATATGTTATATGTTATTTTAATAAGTTGGTCAAATTTTGTATGTTGGTCAAATTTTGTATATTATATGTTATATGTTATTTTAATAAGTTGGTCAAATTTTGTAAGTTGGTCAAATTTAAAAAAAGTATATTATATGTTATTTTAATAAGTTGGTCAAATTTTGTAATAATTATCTTAAAATTATACCAATAGTAATTTCTTATTAGTTTTTTTTCATAGTTTCTATTTAGTTGATACTATAACTTTTTTATACTCAAGATGTTTCGAGATTAAACTTTATCTCCTTGGTCTAACATAAATTCTCACTCTTAATTAAGTTGTCATCCTACTAAACTTTTAATTAAACCAATCTTTTAAAGTTAATTTATTATATATCTTTCTAAAAGAAAACAAATCGGGACATTGCATAACTTAAGGCAGCTAAGATTAATAAATTATTACACCGAATAAATATTGTATATATAAGGTTGGAGATTCTTGCCTTAAAAATATGATTGAATTATAATTTATAGGTAAGTATAACATCAAAATATCAAACCAATTTTGTGAAATTGAGATAAATTTTAATTTTACTATTTTAAAGGTGACATTAAAGTTATTTCAAACTTATTTTTTTCAATTTGTTAGAATCATTTAAGTGACCTGCTATCAAATTCTCTTCTAGGTTGCATTCAAAATGTGTTAATCCTTGACTTGACAGGATGGGTTGAAAATTCTACAATCATTTGAAGATTCAACATGATAATATGTTTCACATTGCTGGATAAATAATGTGTTGTTACAAAGTGTTTAATGAGATTGAAGGTGTATTAAGAGTATCTGGTGATATTCATGTGTTATTTACTTGGTGAATCGACTTATATAAAGTTAGTTTATTTTATGTGAAAGAAAAAAAGAAAATGTGAAGTATTTGATGTATTTAAAAAGTTAAATGAAAGTAAAATTTATAAAAGTTTTAAGAATTGACAGGAGAAATAAATGAATCTAGAAAATTATGTCGAAAGAAAATTGAGGGATTGATCATACACCTCAACAAAATTATGAATATAAAAATTATCAAATTATGATAGAGATGACAAAGTTTATGTAGTTTGAAACAACATTTTATTTGTTGAATCTAAGGAAGGATGTTTAGAGCATGACATTATTTGAAATAAAGAAAGTGATATTTGATGAAAATAATCTTGAAATTGATAAATTGCTTAATATACATTAAAGTCTTCAAGCTCAAATTCCTCATTTCCAAGTTCAACTCTTAAAAGAAAGATGAGTTTGAATAATATATATAAATTTTAATTATTATATTGGAAAATGCTTTGGTTATGGGTGGAAGTTAACTAATGTATATCATGTCATCGTCTTCGTCGTGGTTGATTTTGATTTATTGAGTTAAATTAGGAGGATACTTATGATGTTAAAATTAGTAAGGATTTGATGGAATAATTAAGTGTATTAAATGTAATTTTCCATCTTTTTACCTCATATTTATAATTTTCAAAATGAATTTCAGATTAACAGGATTTAATTACAATTCAATGGCTAGTAATTATATTTTACTTTAAATTAATTGGTATTAGTGGTAATTTGTAATTCTTGAATCGTTGGAGCCATGGGTGATAGAAGATCCTTTGGTCTTTGGTATACGGCCTTACAGAATATAAAACAAGAAAGCAATTGAAGATGTTTGGAGGAAATCCATAAGAATTGAAGGGATGAAAGTTGAATAATATATTATTACATATAACTGATAAATTCTGTAAGTTATTGTAATTGAATAAAATAATTTGAATGAATGGTTGATTGAATCGCCAAATAATCTTTCTTTAATTGTAAATTTCATACAAAATGTTCTTACCTGTAGACCCGACACATGAAAAGAACAAGTAATTTATATATCTATCTCTTTTGTGACAACCTTGGACGTTTGTTGTTGTTGCACTACAAGAATTGAAGCATCGGTTCTGCTATCGGGGGAAGCAAGCAAATCTCCGATCACACCCAACTCAGAGAACTCCGTCCAACTCTCAAGTGCTGCCGTTACCGGCGATTTCATACCATGGCGCCTCCCAACTATGAAGAAATCATGCCGATTTGCAATGCTCGAAACAAAATCACTCGTCTCAGAAGCTTGATGAATGGTCACAAGTTCATACGACACATTCTCAAGCCTACCATAGTACCCCCTAACACTCTTCAACACCTCATCATCCAGCATCATCTCCCAGTTTGCCTCACAGTGGGCCCAAACCAAGTGGTACACCACCAAGTTGCAAGAACAATCTCTGATGCTCCTCTTAGCCAAGCACAATGACTCTCGATCGTCTGAACCCCCAAGAAAGATCATTGCTATTCTTTTCACTGAATTAGTGATGATGCAGTTTTTGTGAGTAGAGGAGGAAGAAGAAGATCCTCGGTTCACGAGAATCCCCACGGAGCATGGTGCTCTTCTAAGAACCTTAGCGTTGAGAATTCTTATGTTTTGATCTGCTGAACTGATGGAACCATCCTCGTCCCATCTAACGTGAAATGGAAGAATGATGATGGAAGCCACTTTGTCCAATGCAAGGTAACAGATATCGTCATGCATGAAACGTAAGGGAGATATGGCTGTGTAGGTGCTAACTTCCGCAGTTCCCGCTCTGTCATGTTCGAAGAGGTCGAATGCTACGATCACATCTTCGGAGTAGTTGTGGTTTGAGCCAACCCTTTCTTGAAGACGGTGTGATATGAAGATGGGAGAGGATCTACCAACCAGTTCCTTCAGATGCAAGACGTGACCCACTAAGGGGCTGCTTATTGTGGGGCAACAAATGTCAAGAACGTTTTTTACAGACATTATGTGGCTTGATTTGTGGATGCATGCCACCACTCGAAACTCTGCGTTGGGTTTCAAGTTCAGGATGTTCCTTTTCTGATAGCATGCGTATTTCCTTGTTGGGTCGTAGAGGGATTTCACCCCGATGCGTGCAATGCTTCCCAACACCAGTATTGATATGGCCATTATGGAAACCGTTTCATTACTCAATAACTGCATTGCATGAGGAATAAAGTTAGATTGCACAAATATACAAAAAAGTGACGTGAAAAAGACAAGAATAGAGCTAATGATATACCATTGAATCAAAGAGAAAGACGTTGGTGACAAAATCCACGACGCCTTTGCAGCTCAACATGAGAGCAAGGCATAAACCATCGGTTATGGGCATGTTGCAGTAGCTGCAAATTCCAATAGTGAAAAGTATCTTAATCAAATGCACGATAACAATTACAGTGACCACAGCAATGACCAATTGGCTATTCATCTGTGCGGAGATATCAATCTTCATGGCACAACAGGTGACAAAGATCGGCAAAAGGAACCAAGTTGTGAACAACTCAAACTGTTTGATAAGTTCAGAGCCCAGTGGAGGACCTTCTGGCACAAGAAGGCCAAAGAGGACAACCCCACCTAACACAGTCTGGTGAGCGAACAATCCGAACAACCCAGCCAACAAGGTCATGAGGACCACCACAAAGGTGTATGCTTTCTTCACAGGTCTTCCTTCTGGTGTGTTCCTCACTATCCACTTCATTGCGGGGCGTCCGATCATAATCACACTTGTCACGAAGAGAACGTATTTGGTGGCAGCGTACATCACAAGTTCAAGTCCCTTGCTACCATCGTGAGGATGTGTTTTAAGACTACTTATTATAGCAGTGCCTAATCCTGTCACAACTGAGTTTATCACATCCATTACAAGAGCTGCTGAAAGTGCTAAGCGTCCAAGTTCAGAGTTCAAAATCTTCAGATCAGAGAGAAGAGAAGCTATCACTGTGAAGGAGCAACCACTGTGCCCTATTACTATCACGGGGAGATTATCTCCATCAAACTCTCCTAGGGTTTTCTGCAAGTGCTCCATGAAGTAATAGCACAGGGACAGACCAGCAACCGTTGGAATCATCAGGGAGGAAAGAGCGATTGCCCAAGCTTTCTTCCCAGTTCTCGTTATCATGCTGAAATCCATTTGCACCGAATTTTGAAACATGAAGAATGTGTACCCTAATGATGATACTAGGTTCAACAAGTCTTCAGTACCGTATGGGAACAACAGGCTTTTCTGTGCTTTCAACGACTCTATCTTGAGAGAAGGACCTAAAACAAACCCAGTCTGCAATTGAAAATCACACACAAATTTCAAAACAAACTACAACAACTGTATGATAATGACTGCTACTATATAGTATGCAATGATTCCTAAAGAAAACACAATACACACAACAATGCCATGCCATTAGAAAGTCTTGATTTTGTGTGTGCAACAATATGTTATGTGACATGTTCTTGAAATGGGACCAGAAACAAAGATAGGACAAGGGAGAAAACATTTCTTTGTATATAAATACCATCATTTGAGAAACGAAATAGGGGAACCCCAGACGCTTGAGTACCAGATGAAAACATTGTGTGACGACGAAAATGGTGAGAATTTGGATTTCCAAGAGAGGCACTACAGTTTTATCAGGTAATGCGCCAATATCAGTGTTACCCCAGATGCCATCAGATACAATCTTTGGTGGCATATCAATCTGAACATTGAAGATGATAAATCTCCCATCTGGGTCTGAATTCTGCTCGTCGAACACTACTCCTCTGAAAATTGTGTTTCTTATGCTTACTAGAGTCTCGTTTGTTCCCATGATGTCCCCAAAGTAAAAATTACAGAAACTGAAATCAAGAGTTCAAGAAAATATCTAAAGAACATGAAAACTATTACAATGCAGTAACTATGCAAGGATAATATTTATCAAATAATGTAGATTGAAGTCCTTTGATTGTTTGTAGTTACATTTGGTGTCAGTTTGTGACAGACTAGTTTTTTGGATAACGGAACATATTGTCATTACAAACGATAACGATTTTTTCATGTCTTATTTCTGCTGTCAATAGAAAAATAGCTAAATATTGCAAGTGAAAATGCCATGTCACAACTGAAGTGGAACGCGGAGACAGTTAATCTAAATCATTTCCTTGTATGAGGCTAATGGATGTTGTTATTCACATTCATGGAAGTGACAAGGATATTTGTTTGAATAACATTACTAGATTGTTTTTTCAAATTTTCTTTTAATAGGATAATAAATACAGAGAGAAATTCAATAGTTTGTTTTTATGTTGTATGTACTAATTTATGTACTGTTTCTGTTATCTAGAGATATTATAGTTAATAATTATGTAGCACAAATGAACAATGATTAATTATTAAAAGTTAATTCATTAATACATTTTATATAAACATAGCATAGTTTAAGAGCTGTTTTTTATTTCCCCTTGAAGACTTATAAAAGAAATGAAAACTTTAAACACACTTCTTAAAAATGAAATATATTTATTTACATGTTAATTAGTTTATATGTATAATTTTTTTTTTAAAAGAAGCTGAAATGAAATAATTTAACTTACTATAAATAAGCTTGTACGAACCAATTTAGCTTGTACAGAAACTGTTTATTTTATTTTTTTCTAAACAATTATCCAAATAAACCATCAATGGAGTGAATTTTCCCTACATTTAGTATCATATTATATTTATTTATTTTATTTCATTTAAATACTGCTACTTTGGTTTAGTTTAGCTCAATTTAATTTTGAACGGAACCTTAATTTTAGTTCTAGACATACCGCACAATATCAAATTATGAATTTGTATTTTTGATTTAGTCAACCCCAGTTTTAATTTAGTTTAATACATTATATTGCTATATGACTCGATTCGAGTTTTTTTTTTTTTCTAAATTTCCACTAATAAAAAAATGTCCATTATGTCATTGCATTTATGTGGGTTAATCAAAGACTTAAAATAAAATAAAAAAAAATGTGCAGTATCATTTTATTATTAAGTCCAATAGTTTCATATTAAATATTATAAGCCCTAAAAAAAACTCATTTTTACGTTAGTTGTGAACTCCCTCTGATTGTGTCGCAAAGTTCTGATTTTTTTTTAACGAAAATATAATAACAGGTACTACATAAACGCTAGTGTATTGATATTTTAATATTATAGTAATATGTCATCACGATTTCTTTATACATAAATTGTTTTCACAATTTTGTTAGTAATAGTATTTTAGAGTGAAAATATAAAATTTACCACTGAAATAAATAGTGATAAAAAACAAAAAAAAATTAAAATATGGTGAAACAAAAATTAAAAATAGAAAACAAATTAACAGAGACTGTTATATAGAAAGAAAAAAATAAATTTGTCCCACGTCCTATGCAGAAATCAAGTTGTAAATATTTAAAATGTTTGATTCTATATAATTAAATCTTTTCATTACAACATAATTTTAATATAATGCATAGTAAAAAATATATCTAATTATTTATATTTATACAATAAATAGAATAATACATAATAAAAATAATCTTTTTATTTATTTATCGAGGATTATGAGACTATAATTAAAAAATGTGAACCTACATGATCAACAACAATACCTATATTTCAGTCAATATATATTACCTAAATACATACATATACATATGCATACAGCTAGTATTATTACAACCATTTTTTTTTATCACTTCCTCTATCTCAAACCCAAACCTTCCATTTTTTTTTCCAACCATCCATCTTAAAATTTAAATCACTATTTTTGCCACCTTCCAGTCTATTTCCATATAAAAAATCAACCCCATTTATTTTTAACTTAACCAAAATAATATTACCTAGTATGACTAAACAGAGAAATTTAATTGTAAGAAACGATTTTAGAGCAGGTGGCCCCAATCATATGTTTCAGTATTTCCCTCCATTCGAATGAGCGTGGAGACTTCTGGCTTATTTTAGAGTGCTCATTGTACCGAGCAATTGAACATTTATCATCCATTCAAATATGATTTGTATGCATTAGTTAAATTTGTCAAAATCTTTGATCATACTATGGCGACACCATGCATGAGGTAGATATGCTTACACCCAAAACAAAATTGGATTTCAAAGTAGCCAGAAAAGCATCATTCAAAGAATTAAGAAAAAAAAAAGTATACTAAAATATGCTACCGGCGGCTCTGACTTGGAAGCAAGCAGTCATATGTAACCATGTGTGATATCACAGAGAGCTTGTCGGAAGTTTGTAGTCCAGGGGCTGCCAAATCTACTATATCCTCACGCAAACTGTTCATAATATAATTGATTTAGCAATTTTAACAATCATAGAATTCACACCCTTTTCACGTATTTAAACAGATAGAGGATATAAACATAAGTCCGATAAACAGAAAGTGACTTGACAATTATAGCTGAGACAAAAAGAGTGCAACTAACCTCTCCCACTCTCCTGAAGCTTCTGCGTGCCATTTGACAGAGTGATATAGGCGATTCAGGCTATAGAGTGCCAATCCAAACATACATTGTGCATCTCTCTCCTGTAGATAACATGTAACGTGAACTTTTCTATCTTTCTTCTATCCATCTCATTCAAAATAACTAAGAATTCCTTTGTTTTAAAGTTAAATAGAATTTGTTTTGATAAGATTAATTTTAAACCATTAAACTGCAACATATTCCCAAATTTCAGTTTCACATTAGAACGTGTCATGATGGGAGAAATATTATGGTGTTTTGCTAATCGAGCAGAAAATGAAGTTTGTGAACCCCATTCGTATAACAAACTACTCAAATGAAGATGTTTTCTGTGAAAAATTTGCACAGTGAAGAACATCTTACATATACTGTATCATGAGTATTCTAGACTTACTCTGCCTAGGTGAATCCCGTCTCCATAATGTGTGTGAGTGGAGAGTGTTGAAACTTCATTTAGGGAGGGCTAAATAAAATCAAGAGTCATATGTGTATGTGCAAATGACGTGACTTTATAGACGTGAAACTTCTATTAAGGAATAACTATATATATGTACAAGAATCGGGAAAGCTTCGAACTATAGTCACATGTATGTACAAGAATCAGGAAAGCTTCTTACCAACCCTTGGTCAACATAATGTTGGTACCGCACAATCCTTTTCTTAACCTCAGCAACAAGTAACCTCCGCTGAATGCGAGCTAGTCTACCTCTTCCCTCAGCTTTGGTATCCTAATTCATACAAACTTCTTTATCAATGCTACTGAATAAAGAATTTCCTTTTTAAGAGAAAAGATAACGAAAGGCTAAACTGAAACAAGTTGACAAATCTGACAGTAGGGTCAAAGTTTAACGAACCTCAAAATATTTACCACAAGTGTTAATTTTAGTACCCCAAAATGTACATAAATGAATTCTTAAATTCAAACCAATTTTGAAAAATCGCTATTACGAGTGAACAAATTCAAGGACAACCAAAAATAAGTAACTTCATAACACTGCAGAGCATTCTCTGATCAATGAGGAAATAACAAAATTCTTAAACAATCGAGGACAGTTAAGTATAGCAAATAAAGGGATGAAATGGAGCAGTTTGATACAAAATGAAGCACCATTTTGACCCAATCAGGTGATGTTAAGATAAATATGTAATCTAATATCTAGCCCATCAGATATAAACCAATTTGATTAAAACCACTTTTAGTACTCATAATTTCACGTATGTTTAATTTCGATCCCAAGAAACTTTAATTGCACATTATGTCTTCCAGTTTTTCAAAAGTAATTTTAGTTTAGAATTCATATATCATTCAATTTCTAATAGAAAATGTTAATGTATCCGTAAGGATAGTGTTAAAACTTGTTAAACCTTGTCATTAATATTTTATGTGAACATTTGATACCCATGTAATATTTTTTATTAGTAACCGGATGATGACGTTAAAAGTAGACCAAAATACTTAATTTTGGAAAACTTGAATGACCAAATGCGCAGTTAATTTTTATAGAGCCCGAAATTGTATATTCTTAAAATTGTAAGGGACCAAAATTGCACAATGTGTAATTAAGTTTTTATAAGGACTAAAATTCTAACAGTATCCCAACCATACACAAAATGTGTCACCTCAGACAAGATCCACGCTCCAACTCATTCATACAAGTTTTCTTTAGGGCATGCAAGAACTGTAGTATTATATGGTGCAAACTAAACAAGGGAAATTACCTGTTTGAACCATGCACGTACTACCATGATTAGTAAAAGAGACAGAAAGAATGCAGGTAAAGCGGTCAAAACGGCAAAGTTGATTTCATTTGCCCGTAGAATCTGGTTCAGCTCTAGCATTGCCCTAACCAAAATATTATATTAAGGAATTAAAACAATGTGAATATTTACTTGAATTTGTAGATTCAAATAAACTCACGTCTCGGTATCCAGCTTGAGCTTCTGAACCTGGAATGTTGAAGAATTATGTTAAAAACTTACAGATGTAGCATATAACGTATGAATTACAGTACCTGAATAAGTATAGCGCGAACCAACTCTCCATTCAGAAGGTTTTGAATAGGATGCATGAGTTCCTTCTCATACCTGCATTTATACTTGAGAAAATTAGATCTTAGCACATGATAAACACCAATGTTACAAGAAATGAAGTGATACCTAGAACTTTACTAATAAGGAGGATTCTAATCTAAATTCAACATTTCTTCCTATTACATGATAAGGAGAGGACTACTACATATAAAATTCACTTTCTGTATGTAATTGTCCCTTGATTACATAAAAATCCAAGTTTTAATTCTGTAAAGTTTAAGATATAGTCAATCAATATAAATTGAAAATATTTTATATGAACATCCAGGATGAACCCTGTAGGATCATAAACAATTGCTTACAGGTAAATCTATGTATCTACTTCAAATTGAATTACAGAAGCAACATACTACCATCGGACCAGCATAGCTAGAGATATTCCAACTCACCTATCCATGACTATCTCAAGCATTTCCTGGTCTGAAGCATTCGCTGGGATATTCTTACCCTTGGCCTGCTCACTGAATGCCAACAACATCCTGCACGGAATTTTTTTACAAATAGTTACTAAGAAAGCAATATCCAATCATCCATACAACTAGCATGCTTTCAGTATCGAGTACATTACTATAGCAAGTCAAATTTAATATCAATGAATATGACCAAATGCAATTCCAGGTAGTCATAAAAAAATTAAATAATTGATAGCCCCAAGGATAGTTATCTGTAACATATCCTTACTATTGAACATGTTTTGTCTCGTTGCTAATAAATCCATATTCTTCAGATGGAGATTTAGGTGGTTTAAGAGGATTATATTTCTACCTATGGTACAAAAGGATGCTACAGAACATAGTAAAATATCATGGTAGATAACCGGACTACACTGAGTCGTGAAGATTACACTAAATAGCATCCTACATTTGTTGCATACCTTTAATTAATTGATATTTTTTATTTCAATTTCAATTAGAATCAGATCTAAATCAAGCTACAGAAGAGACTCAACAAAACTCATTAAAATTTGCTAGTCCAAACAGTTTCACAAGCAGTTACCCCACCCATAATCCTTCAAACATTCCTTCACAGGCATCACAACACAGGCTGGAAAAATATACATGAATTAAGCTGAACTATTCTGAAACTGAATTAAACTTTAAAAGTAGTTCAACAGAACTCAACTTAATTGTATAATGGTTTAAAAGAACTGAACTGCATCTTGTTTTGAGTGAACTGAACCAAATTGAACTACCCTAAATTGCTTTTGAATTGGTAGAACTATTCAAATTGTGCAAATTATTACCAATGAGCATCTTATTTTGGAGTATATTTTCCAATCTCATAAGTCCTAGTCCAGTTTAGTCCAAACAATTCTATTTATAAACAATTCAGTTTTTCAAAAACTAAACTAATATAATCAATTCAGTTCAGTTTTCTTTTAAAAAGTATATTATTATTTTTTAACAATTCAATTTTGAACAACCCTAGTCACACATACCCAACACAGTTCACCTACTTGCATACATGCATATTCTATTATGAATGAATAAGACCATGCACACACGTAATTACATATAAACCAGAAGCAAACTTCCATGATTCACAAGAAGCTTTTCCATATAAGTCTAGACTGTCTAATAACAACAATTAATTGAGTAGTGGGTTTTTGAAAGGAAGGATTCTTCTGAATCTCCAAAAGTTTGAAAATTACTTGATATTTTATTTAGAAAAATAAATTTAAAATAAGCATCTTATGATTTCGTTGTATTTGTAAAACAAAAGGTCCAACTGGGTTAAGAGTTTTTACTTCAACTGGGTGAAACATCAACAATTTACATTGAAAGAGAATTATACGAACAAAATTATTAAGGTGCCTAAGTTAGCACACAATGAAAAGCTATAAACAATTATGTTAAAATAAGCATTCAAAGCACATGGTTCTTGTATACTGGTTTAATATTAAAGAAAAAGGAGGGGGGCATATTTAAAAACCAAACCTGTGTAATGAGTTAGAAGTTAACTGCACCTCTTCAAGCTCCATAATACCTTGATGTCTCTTCCTGAATGTCTCAAAAAGTTCGTCCCTAATGGATAAAATCTGAAAATTGATTGCATCAGCATAATATACAAAGATGTGGGACAGTAACAAACAAGAGTGCTCAAATCTCAAACAGTAATTTTTATAGGGATCATTTTAAAGGATTTTATGTGGTTTCAACTGGTGGGTTCAACCCAATCAAAGTACAATGAGTACTAATGGGATATTAAATAAAATAATTCTAGGGCTAGGCTTAACTTTAAAATATGAAACAACACTCTTTCTAGCTTTACAACATTCTAAGGGCTTCCATCTTTTTTATGCTGGAATCCAACCTTGGCTGCATAATACACTTTAGATCAGCTACTAGACAAATATTAAACCTTATTTCATGCTTCCATCCTACATCAATTGTAAACCTCAATCAGTTTGGTCAACTTTTCAACAGAAATCAAGATAGGAATGAAGAGGGAAAAGTCTCAAGGAAAAGGATTGTGTCCATTGCTCACGGAAAACAGACTTTTAGGAAGGCTACAAAGTTAATTCTAATTATCAATAAATTGAGATTTGAAGAGGAAATGAGGTTAAGCAAATTTTGTAATGCTTACTACAGCTCCTATCTCATAAGGAAATGTTAAGTTCAAGTCTCATTTATTGAGGACGAAAAAATATGAAAGAATAACAAAGCCCTAGTAAATAGTCAAGAAGAGATGTACCGGTTGCTCTACATGATTCTTAAAAAAGCTAATTGTTGAGTTCTTAGCTTCCAAAATCCAATTATCAAGATCAGAACTTCCCACCAATCTACTATGCCGTAAGAGCCAAATTGAGCATACTGACAGACCAACTGCACCAAATGTATAGCGGATCCAATATTGAGTCATTTTCCTTGGCTTTCTATGTTTGATGACCTGAAACATATCACAACCATTAAATTGCAATTTAAAATTTTATCGATGTTACAGAACAGTCCAATCAATATAAACCAACTGAGACTAGAAATGCATAAGTATTATCAAAAAAGTTTACTAATTGTTCAATTTCAGAACCTCCATGGATGACTAAATCCAATATAAATGGTAAAAAAAATAAAAGCCCTTGTAATTGACTCCAGTCAAGATAATTTTGTTGCCCACTTCTAATAGGCATTGTTGCATTGACAAAGCCCTACGGATTGTCTAATGGAGGGGTTTACTGTTCAATACCAATCAAAGCAAAAGGGGATCACAGAACATTGTAAAAAAGAGAACGTTAGGTAAGCCATTAATTTTGACGGACCTCATGATAGTATGGCTACTGTTTACTTCTCTTATTTTCATATAAAAATGGCTTTCTAAATGAATAGAGAGTAATACACATGCCCCATGAATCAACATATCCTTTGTGTGTGAAACTAATCCCCTTAGGCAAGGATCATTACAGCTACCTATTCATTTAATCATGAAGGAAATTTTGCAAAATACCAAACAGAAATGACTCTTCTAACACATAATACCAAGCAATGTTTTAATATCATGATTATGGTTGAAACCTTATTTTCAGGAAGGTTAGAAAATATTGTTGTTTGATATTTCATATTTTCAAGTTACTGTTTAGAACTAAAAGAATAAGTTGAATTAAGTAAAATATTCAGTTTCTGAAAAAAAGTGTATCTATTTAAGTATCAAAATTCTGAAAAAAGAAGTCATCTCTCCGTGGTTAGACTTTCTTTATAGAAGTATGTAAATTAAAAAGTATTAACAACATTTTTTACACAAAACTTCTAAATTTTTAGTTAGAAAATAAAAAAGAATGCTGAACAGTAAGGCACATAAACAGTGCTACGATACCGCTCACCAGAAAATCAAAAGAAAAATGCTAATTTGCTAATGCTAATAGGTGAGCTGTGGGAAGTTGAATGATTAAGATAGAAGATCTTACAAGAAGAGATATGTATGCGTCCAGCTTGTCTAAATTTTGATAGATTGAATTGATAGCATTTCTTATTTCACAGTCTGTCCACTGAGATTCTTCCTGATTTATTTCTGGCACCTTCTCAAATAGCAGAGGGATTGAATAGGTCCCGTCAACTGAAGAATCACTCTGAATTCGCAAAAAAAGCAAATTTTTTAACAATGTTAAGCTGCAAACATGCTCCAGTTTTGCTTTAAAAAATCATAGGTCATAGTAATAAGGGTTAAGAGTAATATACATAAATGAAAACAGAGGGAAAAGAGGAAAAAATGAACAACTTTATCTATATATACCTCACGCACTGCATGTAGATGCCCAATTGAAGCTTCTAATGTAGAAAACAAATCACTAATTGTAACTAACAACGACGGCGGCTCTTTCTCTGGATTTGCCACTAAATCCTCTCCAATTTTATCAACTTCCATATAAACCTGAGAATGATGTTTCAAATTTGAAGTAACATCAGAAGATTGATAGCATATTGGCCTTTAACAAAGTGAAGTTGATAGAGTAATTCTTCATATTTATAATTTTCTATTTCTACAGGTGCGTTCAAAAGTGTTTCATGGGTTGCCAGAAGAACTGAGTCCCAACTCTACATGTAAACAATTTTGTTCATATCCTCACTGAACTATCCTATCAAACCTATCCTCATAATCCCTCCCAAGGCCTATATAAAAGTTCCCCTAAAGACATAAATAACAGTGTCACCGCCAGGAAAAGGTAGGGGAGGTGCCCAAAAACAAAACTAGGCCAATTCAGTAAAAAGCAGCAGCAGCTACACAAACACGAAAGATACAGCATCACCTTCATAATCATTCAGTCATTGCAAACTTTCTCTTCTATAAATATGAAGATCAATAACTCCAATGTGACAGAATCATGCAGCAACAAAAAAGTATCCACTATTAAGCGAGCTTGACAACACGAGACAGGTACATTATATTCATTCTAATTATGAAAGACTATTGTAATTCAAACATTAGGAGACAATGAATCAGACAAAACAAACCTGAGCTAAAAATGTGGCAAGTGAATATCTTAAGGAACTCAAAAGAACTACTCTCTCGTCGATAAAATCAGACGCAGATTGGCACAGACTCCGTGAAGACGAACCCTGAGCAGTGAGTCCACGCAACAACTTGGCTGTTTCATCAATAAAAGCCCTTGGACCCCTCTCAAAAATCATGAAACGTGCCTTCTCGGAATCTGACCTCTGAAATTTTAAACAAATAAGCAGTGTAGCTATTTCCAGAATGGACACAGCTTGAGCTAAACGACATGTTTGGATAATTTTTTCATAAATACCAGTAAAAGATAAAACTAAGAAAGAAAAATAAACTGTTTTATTACAAGTTAAAGTTAGTTTATAAGTAAGCTTATTTTCAATCCGTGCATTAGTTAAAATTGGCATATGTAGTAACTTGATTAGATTTTTCTTTCTTCTTAATTATTTTATGAAATTTTTTACAATACAAAGATATAAAAAAACAAAATGACAAGATATTTAGAGACAGAACTTTAGCTCTGAACTGCCAGAACTGGAGATTCTTTTGAACGCTATGCAAATTCATCAAAACACGCTCCAATATACTCTCCACAATACCATGCACTCTCGATCTCTTGGTAACGAGCCTGCAAGGGAACACAGCACCAAACATCAAAAACCCTAATATGCATTCGTTCCATCCATGTAGGAATAGAAACAGAGCTGAGAATAAAACGAAAATGATATTCAAACACGAACGAATATTAATCGATTCATGGTTGACTTTGTAGAAGTGGAAAGGACAATGAACGTACACGGGAGAGTCGAACGAAGAGGAAGGTAACGGAAGAGGGAGACATTCCCGACGCGGGGTTGATCTGAAGCGGATAGCGAAATTGGAGAAAAAGTTTCTGGGGAAGTAGGGATAGAGAGCGTGGATTCGATTTCGAAGATAATGAGAATAAAATTGTGAAAGAAATGTTCCGTTTCCCGTGGATTCAGTTTCCGATGGTGGAACCGCCATGAGAACCGCTGCTCCAAGCTTCACGCTGCTCAAAGAAACTTTTCCAACACCTTTTTGACTGTGTAGTAGTTTTTTATTCTTTAATTAAATTATTTTGATTTAGTTTCGTCCTACCTTTCACATAAACCCTTGTATTCCATAAAAAAAATTAGCAAAATCATTAGAAAGTGAAATAAAATCATTCGATATTTATGAAAAATATTCGTTTGTTTATTAGTTAATATGTTTTAATTTTCTTAAATTACAATTATGAAAAATAGAAAAATCAAATGGCTTTTAAAATTTTATGCCGTTTTTAATCTTTTTTTGACAACACACAATCATTATTAATCACCTATACACCAAGCATACTGGTACAAACATAACAATTTCATTTAAATCACTCTTATCATTTATATGAATACTAAATTTAAACAACAAACATAAATATAAGATTAAGTCTAACTTCTCTTATCTTACAAATAACTATCAACTCTATAAACTTTTTCTAATGGTTTAGAAAGTAAGAAAATTCTACAAACGACTACCAAACACCAAATTAAAAATAGAAAGAGTCTTTAGGACCTTATATTAACCAAGAACAAGTAGAAGAAACAAGATTATGTATGCGACGACAATCTCTTCTTCTAATTTCATATTAAGAACAAAAGAGAAAAAAGTAGTTGAAACTTACTTGCTCTCTAAAGTATAGATTGGTAGAATGGATAAGTAGATCTTGTCGCATTGATCGTTTAGATACCTCCCAATCGTCAAAAAGATGACATAAATTAGAACCTCTAGAGAGAAGGTAGAGAACTCTCGAAAAATGTTTATTAAAGAGATAATACATTTTAATATAATGAAACTATTTTGTAACAAAACTATTTATAAATAAACCATTTAATATCAAAATAACAAAGTCTCACTATTTTTAAACTATCACTACTTCTAAAATACTATTTTCTGAAATTTTACATTTTAAGTATTCATACTCGTATTTGTAATAATATATATATATATAATATTTTAGAGAGGTAGTACATTTTAATATAATGAAACTTGTTTGTAGAGTTGTCAAAATGGGTCACAACCCGTGAGCCAACCCGGCTCACCACGGGTTCAGACCGGTTTAAGTTTGAAAAAATTGTACTTTATTAGTTTAATACCCTCTTTGGTCCACACTTTCGTTGGATAATGTCAATTCAATCTCCATTTATAAAAGTGTTTGGAATATGTCCATAGTTACTAAAATTTGTGTCTAATTTGTCCCTTCCGTTAAATATAATCAAACGGAGTTAGTGCATTGATGATCTGGCACCAATTATTAGCATCTTGTCAATGTATTGTTTTGTGCGGTGCTGACGTGTTAAAAAAACACCATATTGAGGTTTTTAAAGATGGGGTTTTTATATTTGGGAAAAGATTGATTTAGGGTTTCTACATTGCGACCGACATCAACCTCTCCCTCCCCAGCGACGCCTTCGACCTCATTGTCTGCGCCAAGACCGCCCTCGAATTGGCCTGCCCCAACATCGTCTCCTGCGCCGACATCCTCTCCGGCGCAACCCGCGACCTTCTGACCATGCTCGGTTGCCCCTTTTACCCTGTTTTCCTCAAGCATGGTGACAACCGCTTCTCTTCCGCCACCTCCATCCCCAACCACCTCCCACTCCATCCATGCCAATGTCCCAAATCACGAAAATCATCACCTGTCACGGCTTCTCCATGGAGGAGTTCGTCGCTCTGAGTGGGGCCCACACTGTGGGATTCTCCCACTACTCTGAATTCGTCACCAACCTCTCGAACTCCTCTTCGTCCTACAACCCTTGTTTTTCTAAACCTTTATCCAAAGCTTGCGCCGATTACAGAACCAACCCTACCATTTTCGTCTTCAATGACATTATCCAAAACCTTCCTAAGGGTTTGGGTGTGCTGAAATCCGATCACGGCTTGTACAATGACCCTGTTACGAGACCATTCCTGGAGGGCTTCGCCAAAGATCAAGCTAGGTTCTTTAGGGTTTTTGCCTCGGCGATGCAGAAGCTGAGTCTGCTCAATGTGCAGACAGGGAGAAAGGGGGAGATCTAACGCAAGTGTGATCAGATTAATTGATTCTTTCTTCTTTTTGGAAGTTTTTGATGATTTGATGAAACAAGATCTTTTGATTTAAGACGAGAATGGAATGAAACCTTTGTTGTGCATGAATTTGGTGTTTTTGAGGTTGATTATCCATACATAAATTTTGGTTGTGTGAGGTGGGGAAATGGGAGAATGAAGCAATTGTCCTTGATCTTGGATAGATGAATCTGAGTTATGATTTTTGGATGTAATATTATAAGATTTAATTAATAAAGTTTCTCATTTTGATCTATTTTCTCAAAGTTCATGTAGTTTTGAGATTGCATAAACTTGGTATGGAGTGATTGAATATGTATTTTAGGTTAAACAACAAGAAGAAGACAAACAAGAAGAAGAAGACCCAATTCTATAAGAAAGTAACACGTCATAACGCACAAAACAATATATTGACACGTTGTCAATAATTGGTGCCAAATCATCAACGTACTAACTTCGTTTGGTTATACTTAACGGAAGGGACAAATTAGACGCGAATTTTACTAACTATGGACATATTTCAAACACTTTTAAAAATGGGGACTGAAATGACATTATTCAACGAAAGTGGGGACCAAAGAGAGTATTAAACCTATTTTTTTATGCGGGTCAGATTTCAACCCGGCTCATACGGGTTGAACACGTGGTGGGTCGGGTTGACCCACCAACCCACCTACCTATTTATTTTATTAAAATTTAATTTTAATTTTATAAAAAAATATTTATTATTATTTTTTGCTTGAAAAAATTATTTAAGTTCCTTATTTTCAAAATTAATTAAACACCCATGTTGGAAGGAGTGAAGTTTAAGAATGAAATTTATTTAGATTTAAATTATAGAAAATTTGTTGTAATTAAATGAGTCAACCCGTTTACCCACCAACCCGTGATGGGTCGGGTCAAATTTGAATTTTATAAAAATAGTATATTTTAATATAATAAAATTCGTTTGTAATAAAACTATTTATAAATAAACCATTTAATATCAAAATAACAAAATTTCCTTATTTTAAACTAGCACTACTTCTAAATATTTTATGAAATTTTACATTTTAGGTATTGATATTCATATTTGTAATATATATATATATATATATATATATATATATATATATATATTATAACAAAAATAAAATTATAAAAATTATGTATATTTAATTTTATAATTATAATAATAATTTTATTATTTTCATTATCATATAAGTATAGCGCTTGTATTTTCAATTAACATTCGAACCTTTTTATAATGTAAGAGAAACACATAAAAAGAATTTAGATGTTAAAATAAAAAATACAACACTCAAGTTGAAAACGTATTATTAATTATTTATTATTTTCACACCTAACTGTATTTTACCTTTTAAAATCTTTTTTATAAATATAAAAGTTGACTTTTTAATAACTAAAATACGTTTAAAAGTAAATGATCAGCTCATATAAAGAATATGAAGAAAATGTTTTTCTTAAAAATAATGTCTAGGGTTTAATTTACGACAATAAATTAATATGACAAATAAATATCAATTATACAAGAAAGATCAAATCAACTATGCCACACTCAAATTATAGAAGAATCAACAATATTGTCAACCTTTTTGAACTCGACCTCATATGCAGTGCATTTAAGTTACAACTACTCTGCACAGTATTTGCGGAGAGTGAGGTGTCTCAACACCACATAATTAATTTATGTCGTTGAAAATTTCATTTTTGTAGCTGTCTTAACTTTCATAATAGATAACATTATAAAAATAAATAAAATAACTTCTCTTCCATTACTAATTATTTCCATCAAAGAATATCTCTTTCCATTCAATTTTTTTCTCACCAAACAATATATTTTCCCCTAATTTCTTACATTTTTTTTCTTTCACACTCTGTTTCTTTCATTTTTACCATACCAATCATAAGTATTGTGTAACTATTGAATAATTTGATCGTTTCATTGGAAAAAATATACATCTTATTATTGGTCAACGAAATAGTTTTTTTTTTTAAATTTTTTTTATAAAAATCATATAAAAGTATAAGACTGTATTTTTTAGGGAATTTTATTCTTAAACTATTTTTAAGACACTGTACAATTTTTTAAGAAGATTAATATATATATATATATATATATATATATATATATATATATATATAAACAAAATTTAAAAGCTAATATACAATGCACTCAATAGTTTATTCTTAATGTTTTTCCTTAGCATATGTTTGTTTCAACTTATCATCCATTCAAATACGTTATGATTCTCTTAATCTTTCATTTTTTCAAATTTATCCACTTATTCTCAAATATTTTTGTCAATCCAAACACACCCTTAATGCTTAATTACATGCCAAAGTTGAAGTTATCTAGTTTTGTTGGTCATGCACGAAAGGCAAATAATTTAACAGTCCCTTCTTGTTCACACAACCACTTGGCAATTCTGTTTAATACTAAAATATTAAAGTAAGATATTTAACCAATACATAGATTACATTTTTTAATAACAAATTAATAAGAACAGTTATAAAAATAGTTGTACGAAATAACAAGGGTAATATTATTAGACACGCATTCAGTTTTTCTTAGGCGAAAATATTGACTTATAAAACCATATAAATATATAAGAGTGATAGCAGAAACATAGTAGAGAGAAGAAGAGAAAGAAAAAAAAGAAAGAGAAAATGGCAAATTTAGGTGGCCTTACTGATATCGTTGGAGCTGAGAACAGCATCGATATCCAGAGTCTCGCTCGCTTTGCAGTTGATGACTACAACAAAAAACAGGTTTTCTTTTCTTCCTTTCAATTCAACTTTGATTATTACAAGATCTTATGTATGTTTTATGCTATAATTTGGCATTAGATCATTCTGTCATGCGTATTTGACACGTAATCAAAGTGGTGTTTGATTCCTCGTACCTCATCATCCCCTTCTTGAATCTTGTTATGTCTGTCACTTTTAGTGGTATTTCAAATAACACACAAAAAATTACAGTGTGCCATAATCTTGTTGAATATTCAAGAAATTTGAGATGTTCTAGAAGAGATTGGACTTGGGATCCCATCAAGTTGTGTTTTTATTTTATATATACAAGTTGAAATTTTGTACCATACTAATTAAGCTATGACAGTTTTTAAGAGAAACTTGAATTGCCTAACATAAAAAAGACAACATTAATATTTTCAAGTATGTTGCGTTGTTTTGTTTTATGGTGTTTAATCGGAGATGAAAAAGCAGAATGCAGTGGTGGAGTTTGTGAGAGTGATAAGTGCAAAGCAGCAAGTGGTTGCAGGGATTTTGTACTACATAACGTTGGAGGCAAATGATGGTGAAACAAAAAAGGTGTACGAAACAAAGGTGTTGGAGAAGGCATGGTTGAACTTGAAGGAGGTGGAGGAATTCAAGCCAGTTGTTCTTAACCCTGTTTCAGATTCGGTCTAGCACTTCTTGGCCAGGTAATTTCACATCACAAAAATGGATTAGTTTCTTCAACTTTCTTTTGCCAAATTTTGTTGTATGTTGAATTTCTTGAATCTCTCTTTCATGGTTTTTCAGGTTACAGAACATTGCATCTTCTTAGCTTGTCCACAAGATTCTCCATATGTATTCAATAAATGTGGCTGTTGTTCTTCAAAGGGATGTGCATGTTAAGGAATCCTATTTCAACAATTACTACAAATGGAAGTTATTATTGATTATGTATTTGCATGTGTTATATATGAAATGATTATATAGTTTAAAGTTTGTTCCTAGAATAATAACGTTATCATGAATGATTTAATCACTGATTATGTATTTATATGGTTGATTAAAGAGAGGTTATTTTAGTTGGTAACGTTGAATATGTCTCAAAATTTATATTTTCTATATTCTAAATGATTAGAATTTTAGTAGTCTTTTAAAAAGAGGAATGTTGTTAATTTTCAAGCGGATACAATATTGTATTACGATAATGATATTATTTTAATTAAATTATTTTAACAAGTAATATATATTTATTGTGTTAAATTACATTTATTTTGACACGAAAAGAGTTTTATTTTAGAAATTACTGCTCGTGTTTAGATATGTCAATTTGGTTCAACCAAAAAGTTTGATCGTAATTTACATGGTTCAGGTTAAAAAACTCAAGAAAATCAAAATCTTCTCATTCAAAAAGTCCATAACATCAAAATGTTCATAAAAAACCTTGTAAACTAGGGTCAATATATGAGTCTTTATTTACACATAAAAAAAATATTATTTTTTTAAAAAATATTATTGAATATATAAATAAGGCTTAATACCAATTTTGGTTGTCAGCTTTATTTGAAATGGTCCTAATTTTTTTTTTCTGTTCAATGTTGTCCTAAACAATGTAATTTATGTTCAATTTAATCATTTTTGCAGACGACGTTTAAATCGTTAACGGTGCACTGTCCAGCTGTGCAATAAATGACACATTACCCTTGACACGCCATTATCATTTCTTACCTCCAGAAGCCCTAATTTCCCCACATAGAAACCCTAGCCACCACCTAACCCTAGCCACCACCTAACCCTAACCGCCACCGCCAAGGTCACGGTCAACCGCCATCTTCACACCTCCATCATCTTCTTCACCACCTAAACCCTAATTTTTGAAAATGTATTTTTGATTAGGGTCTCAACTCGCCAGACCACCATCTTCCTCGCGCTTCCAAAACCTTAGGCCGCCACCATCGTTGTGCAGCAAAGCCCAATTCAGGTTGTCGCTGCCCTAAGAATCGTGCCACTCAATGCGAGAACCTCCAACCACCACATCTCCATCTGCGATGCTATCAAACCTGCAGCAAATCACGAGTCTTCCTCCTCTAGAACCAACCTAAATCGCGAGTTTCCTACAACATTCATAGCCAACAACGAAATCTCCATGGCCGCCGCTACTACTACCACTCTCCCTTCTTCAATGCGCCACCGTGACACACACCTTCATCATCCTTGCCAACCCCAAACCTACAAACCACAAGAACCAAAAATCTACAGGACCACGAGCTTAAATCGCAAATCCCTCTGGCGAACCGATCGACTCCCATGCTTCCACCGTTCGATAGTCTTACCCCTTCAGCCGTTCGGTTCCCTTCTTCTTCTCCCTCACTACTTGGTCTCTTCTTGCCTTCCACCTCACTATGCCTAAAGGGAATCCACGTAGGCAGTTAAATGTCATCTCATTTGGATTTTGCACAACTGGACAGTGCACCGTTAACAATTTAAACGTTGTCTGCAAAAAGGACTAAATTGAACATAAATTACATTATTTAGGACAACATTGAACAGAAAAAAAAATTAGAACCATTTCGAATAAAGCTAACAAAAATTGGGACCAAAATTGGTATTAAGCCTATAAAAACATGTATGAGAATCAAAACTTCATAGCTTAGATAACTTGGCTCAATTGTATTGACTTGACTCAAACTTCGACTTGGGTTGATTTGTTTTTCTGGGACGAGTTGTCTTGATGTTTGGTCTCGATTAACTCATCGCATCGATCGACAAGATCCACTCAACTTAACTATGATCCAAACTGAGTTGAGTCAACCTTTGACCAAGTGTGGCTTGTCTTAACCTGGTATATTTGTCAGTCTCGACTTTTGGCATAGATCCGCTTGTGACCTTTTGCTTGAGTAGGCCCATCTCAACATGTGGCTCATGTTGACCTGTATCGACTTTCGACTCGAGTTGACCCATCTTGACTTACAGTCTGTAATGAATTGTCTCGACCTTGTACTCAATCCAACTTATCTCGACCTTATGCCCAAACCACCTTGTATCGACCCTTAACAATCCGTCTCAATTTTTGAATTGAATCGACCCGTCTTGACTTTTAGCCCTAAATTAACTTGTCTCAACCTTCGACCTAGGTTGATTAGTCTTCACCTTAAACTCATATTGACCTATTTTAGACAAGTGTGTCTCGGTAAAAAAAAAAAGTAAACAACAATACAAATAAAAATCAAAATTGAATGGCACTCTTAAGGCTGAAAATTCATCAATGAAATATTTGTTAAAAATTCAAGAATGAATGAGTGACACATTAAATAAAAAAAATTTAATAACATACAAAAAACTTAAATTTATTATCTTAAAAAATTTTAGACAGGAGATGATATTATATGTCTTTATAAATTAATTCTATTTCAGTGGATCATACTATTCAAATTATTTTAATGAGTGTTAATGAAGTTGTATGATAAAGAGAACCCATTTGAAGAACAAGATAACAGAGATGGTGATAAACGTTGGAAAAGTTGTGTCCACGCTATTGAAAAAAGTATGAAGCTTCAATTTATCTTTATTTTTATTCTCCCATCCAAAACTTACAAAATCGAGTTCATCAAGTAACGTACTTTGGAATCTAATTCTCCTGCGCTTTTCTTCCCCGATACTTTTTAATCACAACAGCTCCTTTCGTATCAGAAAATTAAAAATAGTAATTAAACATTGAAAGTTATATTTTCAACTCTAACTTATATTATTACCACTCAATGTTGTTTCCAAAACATTTTATTTTTAATTTTTCAATTTTGATATATTTCGAAAAGAGTATGCTTTTATTCCTGAAAAGAACTATTCTTCCTTCTCCATCATATCAGAACTAAGCATCTGTCACCTTACCATACACGCCACTCATGTAAGCTTCTCATTATCTTCTTTATTCTATATATCTTCTTAGCTTCAACTGTTCCTTATAAACAGCCTCTGTTATCGCCTACACGAATCACCGTACTCTACTTCCCACTTGAATTTCCCAGGTAAACTCAATTCTCACTTTCACTCTATATCTTCTTTCTTCTCTATACTTTTAGCCTCTAATATGTCTCCTGGTTCACTTACTAATACTGGAAAAATGGTTACAGTTACTGATATTCCAAACATGTAATACTAAAAAGTATCTATGTCAACAATATTCTTTTCATGAAAAAGCTTAAACAAAAACGTTTTAAATTAGAAAGAATGATTTTATTAAAAATAATTAAGTATACTTATTTTTATGATCAAGTTTCAAATAAAGTAAAGACCTCATATGTATTAAAATATACATGTGATACAGAATTTCATTAAATTATGACACTTAAACTTTCAAACATAATTAGAAAAAAGAAGGTTTTACATTATTATTATTATGGTGAAGGTTAGAGGGCTTGGAAAGAAGGAAGCAACAGCATGAATCCCGATGTGGCTGCTGCTTCAGATGTACCCAACATTAAGATTAAGATACCAGGAGATGATGAAAGCCATGACCAAACTCCTCCTCTTATTGCTGCTTCACATGCCTCATCACCAGATTCACTTGATAAAATGTGGAACTCTAGAGAATGTGTGGGTAAGTTATGCATACTCCAAACTATTGCATTCACAAACTCATTGCTACTTTACATGCTGTCACACCACACGGTTTTAATACAATAATATTGCTAGATAGATTTGAGTTTTAAACAAGATTAGGGTAAGTTATGTGTATATATCTATGTATATAGAGTGACTAAAAATAAGTTTGAAAGGATTGCAGATCTGTACTGGCATGCACTCCTCAATAAGTGGGATAAAATGCTACCCATTGTAGAAAAAGATCCAAATAGTGTACGCATTCAATTGAATAGATTAGGCGACAGAGCTCTTCATGTAGCAGCAGGTGCGGGGAGCACTGCTTTTGTTGAAGAGTTGATTAAGTTTATGAGGCCAGAAGATGTGCTAATACATAACTCAGATGAGATGCTTCCAGTTCACTTGGCTGCTTTATCTTTCCATCACAGAATAGTTCAACTTCTATGCTCTCACCATCTGCTTGACAAAATGGCTTACAAGGATATTAAAAAACTCTTTTTTATGACCATTAGCAACAACATGTTTGGTAAGTGCATCTATAACTCATTAATTAAACACCCTTCTTTATCCCTTTTTAAAGCTATTTGTAGTACTTGTCATGTTTTACTAATTAGCCAACTCGACCAATTCAACTGATATGATCAAATATCTTCTGTTAAATTCACTATGACTCAATTACAAATTTAATGATCTGTTCAAATTATTTTGATACAAACCCAGATCAGATTCAATATATAATTTTCAATTTGGTAGCAGTTTTTCTTTACTTTATTCGAAAATTTATACTCCTAATTAATGCATCAAAATACTTTTCTCCACCTTTTTGTCTTCATCAAATAAACTTTCATCATCAACACACATCATTTATAGCTTTTCTAATGTTTATCATTTTTCTTTGCTTTTCACAAATATGAGACTTCATGAATTGAAGAAGTCGGTAAATGAGTTGGAGTAGAAAATTCGTTTAGTATCTACAACTTGTTGATCACTTTGTCTAAGATAACAACTTATTGATCACTCTATTTAAAAGAATCATAAGTGCCTTTTTTTCCTCCCAATTGCATATCCCATGGCAGTGTTTACATCTCTATATTTACAATAACTCATCTTTTCATTTTCTGGCAACCCTCCTTTTGTAATTACTATTTCAAACAACCTTGTACATGTTCATCATCGCTATTTACCTTGCCTTCTGCATATGCAATCCATCATGGTTATTTAATTTGTGCATTTCACAGATGTGGCCATTACATTATTTGAAAAACATCCACTTGCTTTGACCTTTGCAAGAGATAAAGAGGAGCTAACATCATTGCATATGCTGGCGCGAAAGCCTTATGAAGTTCTAGGTAAGCTTCATTATCTTGGTTGTTAATTTAGAAATTTATGCATCTATATATCTTTAAATAAGAATTACTTCTTAATGGTCAATATTGAGTGTTATAATTGTAATATATTTATTAAGTTATCAGTCTCATGATACAAAGTTATAGCAACTGACAAACAAATATTTACACTTTCAATTTTAAGTCAGGAGTATAGAACTTTCTAAATAGAAATAAAACAAAGAAAAGGTGCTTAATATAAGATCAACATTTAATTTGACTTTCTTTTTTTCTTATTTCTTTTCATGTTAATCATTTCTCGGACCAATCTAGACAAAGAATTACAGGGCGACAGAGGATTAATAGGAACGGGTATGCGATTGCTGTATAGGATAGTGGATGAAGTCAAAAAACTGAAAATCAAAGACATGTTGGCGTTGACTACTGAACCATCCGCAGTGTTGTTTGATGCTCTAGAATCAAGAAACGGTGACTCAGTAATATGGTGTTTTATGGGGAGTTCTTCATTACTCATGACCTTTAAGGACTCTAATGGACGGAACCTAGTACACTTGTTTTTTCTATATCGACGTTTGGACTTCTTTGAACAATTTATAAATGAGAGAAAACAGTATTTACTAAGAGCCGTGGACAATGAAGGTAACAACGTTCTACACCTGGCTGCGCTTTTGGCCCCTCAATTCAAATCATTCTCAGGTTTAAGTGCAAAATTTCAAATGGACAAAGAGCTCTCTTGGTTCAAGGTCAATTTATTCATTTCCTTATTCCTTATTCGATCGTTCTTTATTAATTAGTATTGTATGACATCAGTTCCAGAAATCTTGACACGTACTTGTGGTTGATAAATAGGATGCGGAGAGAAGAGTTCCTCATGGATTAAAGAGTATGAAAAACAAGAAGGGAAAGACACCAGTTGATGTATTTTTTGATGAACACAACCAGTTATCCAAAGATATCAAAGAATCTGCTAAAGGAATAGCGGATTCTGGAATGGTTGTGGCAACGCTTGTTGCTACTGTAGCATTTGCAGCTGCTCTCACTGTTCCAGGTGACAAGAACAATGCCTGGTTCATAGTTTTCATCGTCACAAATGCAATCGCATTGTTCACTTCTTCTGCGTCCATACTCTCTGTTATGTAGTAAGGATATTTATGTAATAACATAAATATCTTAGATATTTTAGACAGTTAAAATATCAGTCAAAGTCACTAACCACACTTTTAGGTAAGGTGGTTATTTTTATTCTTTATAAATACAGTGACAGGACCCAAGTCCAGGTACGTTCTCTTTATGCTCTAGAGATCCTGAATAATACTTCAGAGCAGTATCCAATTACTCTCTTCTAAGCTTCAAGCTTCAGCTCCATAACTCATATCTGACTTGAACGTCGGAGTATCTTTGCAGGTACCTCCCCCTCCTTTGGCGAATACGAAGGACAACAGTTGAAGAAATGCAAGCATCCCAGACATCCAGGAGCAACAGAGACACACAGGAAAATGTACATCGAAACATTTTGGCGCCCACCGTGGGGCCGAGTGTCATCTCACAAAAACCACAAGAAGAGCACTCGGTCTCAAGAAATCACCTCTCCGGGTAAAGCTACTCCAACAAGATGGAACTGCAGCATCGCCACAAGGATTCTCCTCCTGAGCCATTAGCGCTACTGTAAGCACCGTTTGCGAAATTGTGCCTCTTTACGGGTCAGACCCAGCGTAGAGAACGCCTCCAGATCAAGTCCATCGATCAGCCTCCGTCACCGAACACCACCGTCACAGGGGAATCATTAAGTCATCTCCATCGCCTCCCAAACATGGTCACGCTGATCCTACGACAGTGACGGAGACCACCCACACCAACACCTTCATTAGCGCCACTCTTCAGACCCCAAAACGCACAATCCACGCACAATTCCAATCAATTCCAATCAATGAAAAGCCAATTACAACAGAACCCCAAATCGTGCAGCCATGGAACCCTTAGACGCGAGTTCTTCATCGCGCATCTTCACAATCTTCCTACACATGCAATCCAAAAACATGCAACCATTTACTCCAGGGAACCCTTGTGTCTTCTCCTTCTGCAAACAAAAGCTACGCAAGACCACAATTCCTAAATTCCCCAAATTCCCAATTGCCCCAGAAATCGCAGAACAACGGGAACCCTAAATTCCCAAATCGCCACCAAGCCAGGACCACCACCATTCGTTGAGCTCGTCGCCGCCACGGATTCAGGCTCCCCTTTTTCTCTTCTCCTTACGCACAAGAGGGATAACCTTCTCCTCCATAAATCGCTTCTTGGGCGAACTCAGCCACCGTGCCGCCCAGGGTCGCCGCTCTCCGTCAAGCTCTCCCCACCATCACTGCGTTGCCTGCCGCTACCGAGCTTGCTGCCAGCGTTGCCTAGAGTCAACGGCGCTTCCTAAAACCGGTTGTACTGCTCTCTCCTCCGTTTTCTTTGAAACGAGTTTCGTCTCTGATTTGGGGCACGCTGTTTTGCCTTCCACCAGCCACCACCAAAGGTTCTGTAGAAGAAAATAATTGGGGTTTCATTCTGTTTTTAATTGATGTATGAATTATCAAGATCGAGACTGAGAAAATCGAGACTGAGAACAGAAAACCCTAAATTTCTAAACTCGGAGACAAGCCATTTCGGCGCCTCCAAGAAAGCCGCATTGTCAGACCCATTCTCCACGTCTTCCGCAAGACTCGCTCCACCCACGCGTCATTCAGTTTGGCCTCCACGTCATCCAATCCAATTTCTATTCCTCAAATACTCCAGCGTTCGACCTCGACTTTCGGCTTCGAGGATGCTCGACAATCACAATGTACGAGCGTCCAAACAGTCGGCCTCACATCCCACTTCAACGCTCGAAAAGTCACTGCGAACGAGCGTTCAACCAATCGGCCGTTCGGCCTCGCCATCGTAGACGAACGCTCGACAATCAATATGTGGACGAGCGTTCGTCAATCCATTTCAACGAGCGCTCGTCCATCCATTTGAACGAGCACTCGTCCATTCATTACAACGAGCGCTCGTCCATTCATTACAACGAGCGCTCTTCCATCCATTTCAACGAGCGCCCTGACATTCGAGCGTCACGATCGTTCGACCCAACTGATGATCAGCCATCCGTCGACAAAGACGTTCGTCCTCAAACGTCCAACAATCACTATGAGCGAGCGTTCGAGCAATCGGACGTTCGGCCTCGCCTTCGTAGACGAACGCTCGACAATCAAAATGTGGAGGAGCGTTCGTCCATCCATTTCAACGAGCGCTCGTCCATGCATTACAACGAGCGCTCGCCAATGCATTACAACGAGCGCTCGTCCATCCATTTCAACGAGCACTCGTCCATCCCTTTTAACGAGCGTTCAAACACTGCTCGACACTCCACTTGGTTTAGGCCGCTCGGCAAGCAATGGGACGAACGTTCGGCCATCCATGGTCTCAACCATTCGGCCACTCGTTTCAATAGCGTTCAGCCAACAATGCTCTCTCGTTGACGTTCGGCCTAAAACGTTCGGACATCATTGACGTTCGGTTCCAAGCGTTCGGCCACGCTCTTATTTGGCCTCTTTAACGCTCGTCCTGAAACGTCCCGAGTTCAGCCTCGCGTACGTCAACGACGTTCGTCTTTGAGGCGTACCAAGCTCAATCGCGCGTTCCAGCAATCACTCATTCGAATGTATAACGTTCGACCAATGACGTTCGTTCTCTTAGCTCGACAATGCCGGTGGACGAGCGTTCCAGCAATAACCCACTCGAATGTATAACGTTCGTCCCATGACGTTCGTTCTCTTCGCCTTAACGATCGGCCATTATCTTTCTCGGACGTTCGGCCTAGAGCGTTCGTCACTTCGCTCATCACTGATGTTCGGCCTCTAGCGCTCGGCCTCGCGTACACTCTGACGCTCGACCTCTACCGCTCGACCAGTCTTCAACACGAGCGCTCCAGTATTCGGCCTGACTCTTGTTCGGCCTCCTGACGTTCGTCCACTTGATCTCCAACGCTCGTCCACTCTGTCCCCAGCGTTCGGCAACTTCGCCTCAACAGTTTGGCCACCCGACTCAACAACGTTCGCCCACTCGGATCTGCAAGCGCTCGTCCATTCAACTACAGCTGATGCTCGCTTTGGTCGTCATTAACGTTCGGTCCAGAACGTTCCACAGTTCGCTCGTCATTAACATCCGGCCACTCCACTCCAATGACGTTCGTTCTATTGGCATCAACGTTCGGCCATTACACTTTTCGGACGTTCGTCATTTCGCTCATCATTTGACGTTCGGTCTCTACCACAGGAAGCGTTCGGTCAATGTATCTCTTTGACGCTCGGCCAGCCGCCAGGTTTGCAACTTGACCAAACAGTCTCACCTATATGCTTAATATTATTTCTTACAGTGCAGATAAACATATCTTGTACATAAAAGCGGACACTTGAAAGCCGATCATCCTGAAGCACTTCTAAACCCAGCAGATGTTCGCCCAAGAACACCCACGTGCATAAAGGGATACACTCCCTCTGGCCGATGTTCGCCCTAGAACACCCAGCTGCATCGAGCAACACGTGCATAAAGGGATACACTCCCGCTGGCCGATGTTCTCCCTAGAACACCCAGCTGCATCGAGCAACACGTGCATAAAGGGATACACTCGCGCTGGCCGATGTTCGCCCTAGAACACCCAGCTGCATCGAGCAACACGTGCATAAAGGGATACACTCCCGCTGGCCAATGTTCGCCCTAGAACACCCAGCTGCATCGAGCAACACGTGCATAAAGGGATACACTCCCGCTGGCCGATGTTCGCCCTAGAACACCCAGCTGCATCGAGCAACACGTGCATAAAGGGATACACTCCCGTTGGCCGATGTTCGCCCTAGAACACCCAGCTGCATCGAGCAACACGTGCATAAAGGGATACACTCCCGCTGGCCGATGTTCGTCCTAGAACACCCAGCTGCATCGAGCAACACGTGCATAAAGGGATACACTCCCGCTGGCCGATGTTCGCCCTAGAACACCCAGGTGCATCGAACAAAGGGACACACTCAACGCTCGACATTCAATGGTTAACGAGCGCCCACTCAGTCAGCGTTCGGCCTTAACGCTCGACAAACAATTATCAACGAACGTCCACTCAGTCAGCGTTCGGCCTCAACGCTCGACAAACAATTATCAACGAGCGTCCACTCGGTCAGTCGTTCGGCCTCAACGCTCGACATTCGATTATCAACGAACGTCCACTTAGTCAGTCGTTCGGCCTCAACGCTCAACATTCAATTGTCAAAGAGCGTCCTCATGATCGGCCTCGCATGCCACTAGGCCTCCACCGCTCGGTCATACGTATCCTCACGTTCGGCCTCACTTGCTCCAGCTTTTTGCCGTTTGGCTTCGCCTCCTTTTGGTCCATCAAATTCAACCACTCGGTCACGATCAATCCACACATGAGCAATGACCAGGAACACGCTCTCCAATTACAGCAAAGACAGTCTCCCTCAAACTCATAAGTCCTATAGTTACCACGTCAACGGTTAACTCGGACTTGGGGGGCATGTTATGTAGAAAGGATATTTATGTAATAACATAAATATCTTAGATATTTTAGACAGTTAAAATATCAGTCAAAGCCACTAACCACACTTTTAGGTAAGGTGGTTATTTTTATTCTTTATAAATACAGTGACAGGACCCAAGTCCAGGTACGTTCTCTTTATGCTCTAGAGATCCTGAATAATACTTCAGAGCAGTATCCAATTACTCTCTTCTAAGCTTCAGCTCCATAACTCATATCTGACTTGAACGTCGGAGTATCTTTGCAGGTACCTCCCCCTCCTTTGGCGAATACGAAGGACAACAGTTGAAGAAATGCAAGCATCCCAGACATCCAGGAGCAACAGAGACACACAGGAAAATGTACACCGAAACACTCTCTTTCTTGACAAATTTCATTTCTTCAAGATTCGCAGACACTGAATTTGTTATATCAGTACATCCCAGCTTGTATTATGGCCTTCAGTTACTAATGATCTCCGTTACTACTTTGGTTTATGCTTTCATTGCAGCATCCTTTCTGATATTTGATCACACAACAAAATGGGTTTCTTATGCAGTGACTCCAATGGGGTTTTCCCCATTGCTTGTGTTTATTCTCTTCCAGTCTAAGTTCTGGGATGACTCCTATTGGTCTAAATACTATCGTCCTGATCCCAAACTTGGGCGCGAAACTTAATACTCACTCACCTACGTTAGCATCATTAAGTGTCTTATCCTTTTATTCTTTATTGTGATATTGTAATTTTAGTTTTAATTGAAAAACATTTTCGATCAAGATTTCTTCGTGTCTTTTCAATATTAAAATTTTCTCTAAGATTCTTTTTTCAAGCACATTTTTCTCATTTATCTCATCTTACTAATTATTTCTTTTATTCTATAATAGTAATATTTAATGGTCTCAGATGCTTTCATTCTAATTAATTTAAACTCTTGTCTTAGATAATGAAGTTTAATATTGCGTATCCATCACTTCCTTGAAACTCCTATTCTATTGTGTTCCTAGATTGCTTTGAACTTGTGATAGTATTTTGAAGTTGTGAAAGAGACAATTGATAGATAAGATAATATGGAGAGTAGTAAAATGGGAAAGTAGTAGTTAAAAAAAATGTATTTTGTAGTTGTCTTAGTTGTGTTAGATGTTATCTTAGTGTACATGAGTAGTTATAAACTCATTATTTTAGAAAATACTAACCACAACTTATATAAAATGTTTTTGAAATTTTTACCTATATAAAATGTTTTTGATTTTTTTTCCTATCTTAGACTTTTCTACCATATTTTAGAATTTGTATTATATTTCAATAATTTTATCTTAGACTTTTCTATATTATTATAAAATTTGCATTATACTTTAATAAAATCAGTGGACAGAAACATAACGGGTAAAGAATTGCTCAAAGGGATACAGACAGAAGTTAAAAAACTAAAAATCGACAAGATTTTGGCATTGATTACTCAACCATAATGTTGTTTGATGAAATAAAATCATCAGTCCCTTAGTCTTAGTTCTAACCTGCACTCACTAGTAAAAAAGAGGGGTTTGGACGTACTATATACGTTTCGGTTTTATAAAAATCGAAGTGTATAAAAATACGGTAACATTTTCGTAGTTTTAGTAAAAGTATATGTTTCGATTATCCAGAAATCGATGCTGAAAGAAGCATACTGTCTAGGTTCTAAAAACAACTGAGCCAAAAAAAACTCAATTGCCAACATTCAAACAAAACTTTCACCTGACAACCTTTTTGAATTAGGGATACTACCTCAGTTCTGAAAGTAACCGAAGACAGAAAAGATTGCTACCCACCTGCAAAAGACTTTTCACTTGACAGTATGTCTACACTGCACTGTAACTCCTGTTATGTATATCAGATGTTCTCTAACCGAGACAATATGGTGTTTATCCTTCTTCAGTTGTTGTGAAGGTAACTAAGACATATAGTAATTAACAATTGTTTTTTTAATTTCTGGAAGGTTTACTTCTCGATTTGTTTTTTGACCGAAGTAACAAGTTATTGCTTCGGGCAATAACAAGTTATTGCTTCGGGCAATATCCTGTTTAAATTCCAGAAATCGCGTTTCGCTGTTTACATAACACAAACATAAAAGTTGTGAAGACTTCTACCCACAGTCATACTAATTGTAGGAATTTACTATCCCCGTAACCTTCTAATACCAGAGACTTCATCACTTAGAAAGCACGTTTACCTGTAATTCCAAAACTTCTCATTGTTTCCATTGTTTAGGTCAATGAACTGTCTTAACATCCTAACCATCTCACAATCTGCCCTTCCAATTTTTAAACAAATAAGCACTATAACTACTTCCAATGAACTAAAAGACTTGTTTCGATAATTTTATTTTATCAATACCTATAAAAGATGAAAAATAAGAAACATTAATAAAATAAGTTTTTTAACAATTACTTTACTGCTAAGCTATTTATACTTTTAACCATGCACGTGTTTGATAAATTTGAACAGGCGTGAGTAAAAATTCATATCACCAAACAAATATGAAATAAATTTAAACATATAATTGGATTATATAAACGAGTGAGTAACGTTGAATAAATAAATTGGAGTAAAATAGATAATTAATTAAATAAAATCTAGAATTATATCCGTTCAGAGCTAAGGTTTTGCAATAAAATATCTTTGTCATTTTGTTTTGTTACTTTTTATTAATCATATAAAATTCCAAAAAACATTAAGAAAAAGAAAACGAAATAAAAAAAAATCGTACATGTTCACATCCAACACGTTCTAAACATTGGCTGAGTTGTGTCCACAAATCTAAATATCGCTTATAACTTTCATATATTTTGTACGACTTAAGAATAATGACATAAACATCAATTTGTTAACATCCAAACACGTTCTCCATATAGGGCGAGTTGTGTCCACAAATATTCACCCAAGAACTTAATTTAGAATATCTTAATTGAAGAAGAAGCTACATTTTTTTTTGAAGAAGCTACATTTAAAATGTTTTTTTAGCTTACTCTTAAATAATATAGAATTATCGAATATACCAAAAACATGACAAGCTAGAAATATTGTCAAAGTTACGAAGTAAATAACACCGGGACCAACACATGCAATAATTTGGAAATGAGAAAAACAAAATGCAATACTTGTAAAAATACAACCTACGATTCAAATTCTTGTGGCTATAAACATCCACGTGTAATAAATAAGAATAGCTCCACAAATAAAATCTCGTAAAAGACAGAAAAACGAGATACATTGATTTTTGTTTTTTTTTCATGAGATCATTGTATACTGTTTCTCTACCATTCAAAATTCAATGAAAAGAAGATAAGGTTTGGGATATTTTTGGGTATAAATAGTGGTAGAACAGAGAGAGTGATAAAGAGAAGAGAAATATGGCAACAGCAAAAGTAACTGCCGGTGGCATCACCGATGTGCCTGGAGCTGCCAACAGCGTGGAGATCGAAGAACTGGCTCGCTTCGCCGTTGACAATTACAACAAAAAGCAGAACGCACTTTTGGAGCTTGTGACAGTGATAAGTGCAAAGCAGCAGGTGGTGAGTGGGGTGTTGTATTACATAACCTTGGAGGCCAAAGATGGCGAAAGCAAAAAGGTGTACGAAACCAAAGTGTGGGTGAGAGAATGGTTGAACTCTAAGGAGGTGCTGGAATTCAACATCGTCGACGATTCGACCAGAGAAGTAACAGGAGGTGGAGTCAGCGATGTTCCTCCCGACACCCCTCACATCGAGGGTCTCGCTCGCTTTGCCGTTGATCAATACAACAAAAACGAGGTTCTCTTTTATTATGTTATTCTTCCTTTTCTTCATTTCACTAGGAACCATTATTCCATGATTGATTTTGTTGATGACGCAGAATGCAAATTTGGAGTTTGTGAGGGTGATTGATGCAAAGAAACAGGTAGTGGAAGGGTTCTTATACTACATAACTTTGGAAGCAAAAGATGGTGAGAGTAAAAATGTGTATGAAGCGAAGGTGTGGGAGAGGTCATGGGTGAACTCCACTGAATTGGTCGAATTCAAGCCTGTCAATGGTGCTCTTTAATCCTCTTTCGTTCTCAGAATACCACTTTTCAAGACTACTTTACCATGCGTGTATGCTATAAATAAATGTAATTCATGTTATCCCCGATGCATTCGCATTAACTTGAACATGAACTCCATTATAAATAAACGTTATAGTGTGTGTGTTAATTATGCAACATTTCTTAACTATTTTGTTATCAGGTTTTTTAATAGATTGACTACAAAATTCCCAGGAAATATTTCATCATTAAATCTAGGTAGCCAAATAGAAAGATGTAATTCATCTCTACCTTTAGGAAGTTTTATTATCAATTCATCGTTAAACCTCTTAAGAATCGAAATGAGAAAGTTTTATACTCTCTAATTAATTTGTAACTATTCTTTGCTGTTTTGTTCTGAACCCTTAGATAATTCTTGCAATATTACTCTTACTCATCCCGAACAACGTTTTTATCATGAATTTCAAACCAATCCCTCACGTAACAATCTGCTTTCTAATCACTAGCAAATAATCGATTATAAAATTTGTTGTTTTTCCATTGTTATTTTTGTCAGTAATATCAAATGGTTAACTATCAAGATACTTTTGAAAATAAAAAATTGAAATTTAAATAAAAAATATAAAAAAGGCAAAAACGCTTTAAATGTCCAAAAAAGTAATTCTTCAAGCATAGTCAAAACAATCTTTTAAACGTTTAAAACATAACTATATACTGTAAAAAAAGATAGTATTAATTAAGCATAAGCCTATGCTAATTAGTTAGTAGTGCTAGTTTTGTGTTGTATATGCATACGACACTAAAACTATAAACACTAAATTATTAAATTTGGTTTTTTGAAGGTTGTGCCAAAGTAGTATCATCTAAGTTGATGTTAATTTATCACTAATTTTTGTGTTGATTTTTTATTTACAGCGGTATAGTGTCAGTCAAATTGTCGTTGATGTATTTTTATTTTAAAGTTTATTTAATTTAGCATTAATAGATAGTAATAACTAATTTAAATAAAATTTCATATAACATCTCCATGTTAAAAAAAATTAAATGCAAATAAAAAAATCAACAAAAAATTATGGTGAGTGAAAAAGGTGAATGTGGATGAAGAGATGAACGTAAAATAATCTATACAGTTCTTTTTTTTTTCATTAGAGTACATTGATTCGATGCCAATGAATCATAAAAAAGCTTACAAGGTATCACTTACCATCCAAAACCTTTAAGTTTATGCATCATTTTACTTATATATCGGTTATCTTAATTGTTGTTATCAATGTAGAACTCCCAAATCACTTTAAATATGAACAATCTCTTATGCTCAACTGTGTAATGTTGCTGATAATCCACATAAATTCCTTCATAAATTGACAGTCACATCACAAACAGACTGGTGATAAACGGGAGAGTTGTATCCACAATGCCTCGCTCATTAAAAAAGTATACAACCTATCTCATTCTCCTTCGCTGTTCTTATGCATATTTGAAACTTTTGCATTCACAAGACCACTTGAGATTTTGAGAAAATGTTTCCTACTATACCAAAGACATATCAATCATGATTACATGTTCTTATAGTCTATACTGGAATGCACGTATGAATATTTGGTCACAAAGCGCAAACCATTGTTCAAAATAATCCTAAAAGCTTACTCATTGTTAGTTATTTTAACGTGTTAATAAACAGTCCTATTTTATAGGATTGACGGGGTGTAGTTATAGGCTTAGTTTTTGCCTAAATTAGTCTATTTTGTTATTGTTATTATATTTTGAGAGTATAAGGTTTATAAAGCTATTTTCGTATGATTCAATCTTTTCACATATTCAATGTGCTACATGTGTTTATTTATTAAAACTTAACATTTGGTATGAGAGTTCCGCAAGGAGCCTGATCCAGGGTGAGTAAAGATAGCATCAAGATTTAGAGTGCAACGCTGAATACAATGAGTGTAAAGTCATGACTACCTCAGATAAATTTGTCCAACCAGCCATTCCAAGGTTTGATGAACATTATGATTTTTGGTCCATTACTATGGAAAATTTTCTGCGTATATGAAGGTGAATAATTTTTTGTTTAAAGCTATTGATCGAGAAATCTTGAAACAATGTTAGACAAAAGCACGTCACAGACAATCTAGAAATCAATGCAACAAAAATATCAGGGATTAACTATGGTCAAATGTGCTCAACTTCAAACACTTCAACATGAGTTCGAACTACTGGCGTTTGTGAGAGTGATAAGTGCAAAGCAGAATGCAGTGGTGGAGTTTGTGAGAGTGATAAGTGCAAAGCAGCAAGTGGTTGCAGGGATTTTGTACTACATAACGTTGGAGGCAAATGATGGTGAAAAAAAAAAGGTGTACGAAACAAAGGTGTTGGAGAAGGCATGGTTGAAATTGAAGGAGGTGGAGGAATTCAAGCCAGTTGTTCTTAACCCTGTTTCAGATTCGGTCTAGCACTTCTTGGCCAGGTAATTTCACATCACAAAAATGGATTAGTTTCTTCAACTTTCTTTTGCCAAATTTTGTTGTATGTTGAATTTCTTGAATCTCTCTTTCATGGTTTTTCAGGTTACAGAAAATTGCATCTTCTTAGCTTGTCCACAAGATTCTCCATATGTATTCAATAAATGTGGCTGTTGTTCTTCAAAGTGTTGTGCATGTTAAGGAATCCTATTTCAACAATTACTACAAATGGAAGTTATTATTGATTATGTATTTGCGTGTGTTATATATGAAATGATTATATAGTTTAAAGTTTGTTCCTACAAGAATAATAACGTATATCATGAATGATTTAATCACTGATTATGTATTTCTGTGTGTTTTGCATAAAATAATTATAGTTTATTATATATATATATATATATATATATATATATATATATATTAAAAAATAACAATAAATATGTTATTTATTAAAATAACCTCATTCCTCTCGAATATGTAAATCTAAGTACGTTGTAAATAAGTTTCAAATGTACTATTATGAAGAGATTTTTTAATTCATTTTAAATAAGGAAAATGATTTAAATTTATAGTTATGAGTTACCACTTTTTTTTTTCTTTTTCATTATAATTTAACAATTGATTATTAATTTAAAGTCAGAAGAATATGTTTCTGACTCGTCTCAAGGTTCATTTAGCTTAATTATGACCTAAACTGAGTCGACTCAATCTTCAATCAAGTGTGACTCATCTTGACCTGATCTGTCAATATTGGCTTTTGGCATAGACTTGATCGTCTCGACCTTCTGCTCAGGTAAGCCCATCTCGATATTTGGTTCGAATTGGCTTGTTTCGACCTTTGACTCGAACTGACTTATAGTCCGAAATGACTTATCTCAACCTTCTACTCGATCTTTGTCTTAACTTTATACTCGAACTACCTTGTCTTGACCCTTAACAATCTGTCTCGATTTTTAAATCGACTCATCTCAACTTTAAGTGATAACTTTTTGACAAGTATACCAAATCGTTCCAAGTAATACAGTGAATAAGTAAAAGTATCGTCTCCCAAGGGACTTGTGCAACACATGACAATTCTTCTTTTTATAACTCAATTAGACATCAAATGCACAAAACAACACAAGAAACTCTTTTTGGTATTTTTATCAAACAGTTGGTGTGCAAGAAATTATATTTAAAAGAAATTCGTTGGAATTTGGTTTCATGAATCATATGAATATAAAACTCTTTTCAATATTTCGTTACTTCATTCAAACATTCACATCAAGGCATACTAGTCCTAATCCCTTAGCAACTAGTTCTAAATTAATATATTAAAATGATAATCCCTTGGTCAATTTAATGTACAATTCATACAATGATAATAAATTCAAGAAAGAGCATATAAACGAACAACGATATATTGAACAGGAAAATTACATCACAGTGAGTTCATTACATCCAATCCCAACGAAGGAGAGATTTAACTACTCCTAGTCATCTAAAACGTACACATTTGAAGCAATCCCTTGCAACAATGGTGTCTTGATGCCTTAAATAGTTTCCAGAAGTTCCTGAGATGTTTTCGTTTCTTTTTTTGTCCAGAATCAGAAGAATATGTTTCTTTTGTCCGGAACTTCTATCAGAAGAATATAGTTTAAAGTTTGTTCCGTTATCATGAATGATTTAATCACTTATTATGTATTTATGTGTGTTTTGCATAAGATAATTATAGTTTATTATATATATATATATATATTAAAAAATAACAATAAATATGTTATTTATTATATATATATAATTTAACAATTGATTATTACTTTAAATATAAATCAACACTTGCGAATAATTTCCTATGTTCGTTAAAAAAATTTAAACAATTCAAATAAAACATCAAAACATAAAACTAATTCCTACAATCAGTCATTAAAAACAATATATTTTCAACATATAATTATTAAGATTTCAAAAAAAAAAGAAAAGAGAGGTTATTTTAGTTACATGTCTCAAAATTTATATTTTCTATATTCTAAATGATTAGAAATTTAGTAGTCTTTTAAAAAGATGAATGTTGTTAATATTCAAGATTACTATCGTGTCATCCCAAATAAATTACAGCAATTGTATTTACACGTTGATACAACATTGTGTTAATTACATTTAATTAAATTATTGTGTTATTACATTTATTTTGACACTGAAAGAGTTTTATTTTAGAAATTACTCCTCCTATTTAGATATGTCAATTTGGTTCAGAAAAAAAGTTTGATCGTAATTTACATGGGTTGAGTTAAAAAACTTCACGAAATCAAAAGCTTTTCCCACCGAAAAAGTCCATATTCAAAATGCTCACAAAAAACCTTGTAAGCTAGGTTAACCTAAGAGAGTCTTTTATTTACATATAAAAAGAATATTAATTTTTAAAAAAATATTATTGGACATATAAATAATAATCAATATGAAAATCAAAATTTTATAGCTTAGATAACTTGGCTTAATAACTGCTGACTTGGTTTCAACTTTGACTTGGATTGATTAGTTTTTTTGGAATTTGTCTCGATGATTGATTTTGATTGACTCGTCTCAACATCGATAAGGTTCACTTAGCTTAATTATGACATAAACTGAGTCGACTCAATCTTCAATCAAGTGTGACTCATCTTGACCTGATTTGTCAATATTGACTTTTGGCATAGACTTTATCGTCTCGACCTTCTACTCAGGTAAGCCCATCTCGATATTTGGTTCGAATTGACTTGTTTCGACCTTTGATTCGAACTGACTTATAGTCCGAAATGACTTATCTCAACCTTCTACTCGATCTAGCTTGTCTTAACTTTATACTCGAACTACCTTGTCTTGACCCTTAACAATCTGTCTCGATTTTTAAATCAGACCGACTCATCTCAACTTTAAGTCTCGAACTAACTTATCTCAGCCTTCCATTTAGATTGACTAGTCTTGAATTTTTTTTTGTGGACTATCTCATATTGACCTTATGTTGACCCGTTTTACATAATTGTGTCTCATTAAAATAAACAATTATTGTATAAATAAAAGTCAAAATTGAATGGTACTCTTACTTTAAACGATGGTGAAAATTCATCAGCAAGTATGAATATGAGTAACAGAAGTAAAAATGAACTTTTTTTTAATAACATAGAAAAGAAAACTTATCAATTTATTTTCTTAAGATATTTTAGATAGGAGATGATATTATATCTCTTATAAATTAATTCTATTTCGGTGGATCATACTATTAAAATTATTTTAACGAGTGTTAATGAAGTTGTATGACAAATAATTATTGAAGAAGACTACGGTAGCTAATGTTGCGGAATCCAACTTCATAAATTGACACCAACATATCAGGGAGATGGTGTTGGGAAAGTTGTCTACCATATTGAAAAAATTATGAAGCTTCAACTTATCTTTATTCTCCCATCCAACCTAACTTACCAAATCGAGTTCATCAAGTAACGTACTTTGGAATATAATTCTCCTTCGCTTTCTTCCCCGATACTTTTTAATCTCACAACAGCTCCTTTCGAATCAGAAGATTAAAAATAGTAATTAAACATGCAAAGTTATATTTTCAACTTTAACTTATATTATTACCACTCAATGTTGTTTCCAAAACATTTGATTTTTAATTTTTCAATTTTGATATATTTCGAAAAGAGTATACTTTTATTCAAGAAAAGAACTATTCTTCCTTCTCCATCATATCAAAACTAAGCATCTGTCACCTTACACGCCACTCACGTAAGCTTCTCACCTATCTTCTTTATTTTATATATGTTCTTAGCTTCAACTGTGCCTTACAAAATAGCATCTGTCATCGCCTACACGAACTTCCCACTTGAATTTCCCAGGTAAACTCAATTCTCACTTTCACTCCATCTTCTTTCTTCTCTATACTTTTAGTCTGTATTATGCCTCCTGGTTCACTTACTGAAAAAATGGTCACAGTTACATATACTGATATTCCAAACATGTAATACTAATTAAAAATGCTATCTATTTTAACAATATTCTTTTCATGAAAAAGATTAAACAAAAACATTTCAAATTAGAAAGAATGATTTTATTAAAAATAATTAAGTATACTTGTTTTTATGATCAAGTTATAAATAAAGTAAAGACCTCACATGTATTAAAATATATATATATGATACAGAATTTCATAAAATCATGACACTCAAACTTTCAAACATATAATTAGAAAAGAAGGTTTCACATTATTATTATTATTATGGTGAAGGTTAGAGGGCTTGGAAAGAAGGAAGCAACAGCATGAATCCCGATGTGGCTGGTCCTTCAGATGTACCCAGCTTTAAAATTAAAATACCAGAAGACCATGAAAGCCATGACCAATCTCCTCCTCATGCTGCTGCTTCACATGACCCATTACCAGATTTAAAAAAATATATGAAAGGTAAGTTATGCATACTTGAAACTATGGCATTCACAAGGGTGCATGACCAAACTCTTTGCTACTTCACATGCTGTCACACCGCACGGTTTTAATACAATAACAATGCTAGATAGATTTGAGTTTTAAACAAGATAACTTATGTGTATATGTATATACAGTGACTAAAATTAAGTTGGAAAGGATTGCAGATCTGTTCGAGTATGCATTCTTTGATGACTGGGATAAAATGAAACCCATTGTTGAAAAAGATCCAAATAGTGTACGCATTCCATTGACTGGAGGCAACAGAGTTCTTCATGTAGCAGCAGATTTGGGGAGCACTGATTGTGTTGAAGGGTTGGTTGAGCTTATGAGGCCAGAAGATGTGCTAATGCGTAACTCAGATGAGATGCTTCCAGTTCACTTGGCTGCTTTATCTCTCCATCGCAGAATAGTTCGACTTCTATGCTCTGACGATCTGCTTGACAAAATGGATTACAAGGATATTGAAAAACTCTTTTTTATGACCATTAGCAACGACATGTTTGGTAAGTGCATCTATAACTCATTAAACACCATTTTTAAACATCTTTTGGTTATATAACTAGTACTTAACATTTTTATATTGTTTAACAGTGTATCTGTCGTTTGTCTTTTTTTGTTAACTAGATAAAATGATTGTTACGTGGCATCATCATTTTCCTTGAATTGATTTTGTGGTTAATATATAAACATTTTGTTGCTTTAAGTAAACGTGTTGGAGAATAAGAAACCGCTATCTTCACTTAAGAAGTGGTGGTGAGAAAAACAATTTCTTGATCGTTATAAATGATACAAGTCATTAAGTAGCATCACGACTTCGTTGTTTAACATGTTTTTACTGAAATTAATAAAAATTATTTATCATTTTAAACTAACAGGATATCATTTTATATTAATTACAATATTTCACAATTCTTGACATATAAATAGGCTAAGAAAAATGAAAAAATAATAATTGGGTCACCTATGGTTAATAAAAGAATTAATAATAGGAATTTAATTAAAAATCATAAAACTTTTATTGTTCCATAAAACAAAAAAATAATAATAAGAACTTGATTAAAAATGTATTAATTTATGAGAGACTTAAAACTTAATGAAGTTTTTATTATTATGATTTATAATTTGTTTTCCTAATGAGAAAATTCTCAACAAGTTTTGCATGCATTACTCTCAATCTTCTAAATTCTTCAAATTTAAAGGACTAGCTGGTGAAAACATTTTGCAACTTGTGTGTGAACATAAAATAGCTACACATTTTTTCATGACATTCTTAAACTTTCACTTCAATCTAACTACTTCATTATTAACTCCAATATAATTGTTTTTACAATGATTTTGACGTCTTCCAATATATATAACTTGTCTCCACCCTTTTGTCTTCATCAAATAATGTTAGAGCAACACACATATCATTTATAACTTTTCTAATGTTTATAATTTTTCTTAGCTTTTCACTCGAACTCCCTTTTTGAAAGATGAGACTTCATGAATTGAAGAAGTCGGTAAATGAGTTGGAGTAGAAAATTCATGTAGCATCTACAACTTGTTGATCACTTTGTCTAATAACAACTTTACTCTATTTAAAATAGGGAAAAATTTTAAGTACCTTTTTCCCCTCTCAATATTGCATATCCCTTGGCCAGAATTTACATCTCTATATTTACAATAATTTTCCCATTGATTGAATTATATTTTAACTTTTTAAACTCACATAACCAATGAACTCGTGCTTCACTCCACACTCGGTGCTTGGCCAAATCCAAAACTATCAATTGACCACACACATCAATTTGCACAAGATAGAGAGGCTTCTTTCTTATTATTTAGTTTCTTTGGGAAAACTACTTGTAAAGGATATATGCTTCACACAACTGAATAGATATCTAAAGTAAGTGAATATTTCTCAGGTTTTATAATTTAAACTTTTTTTTATTACAAATATTAATTGTTAGTATTTTGTTAGAACTTAAACTCTGATATCATTTTATTACAAGATCAGAAGAGTGTAAAGTAGAAAATGTATTATTTCATTTGACATGTATGAGTAACTTAATCATCATACATATTTCTTGTCATTTAACAAACTCACCATGATGTTAATAACCCTTCAAAGGCTTAATATAAATATTTGCACTAAAGAATACCCCTTAAATGTATACTAACTCATCTTTTCATTTTCTGGCAACCCTCATTTTCTAATTACTATTTCAAACAACCTTGTACATGTTCATCATCGGTATTTACCTTGCCTTCTGCACATGCAGTCCATCATGGCTATTTAATTTGTGCATTTGACAGATGTGGCCATTAAATTATTTGAAAAACATCCACTTGAATTGACCTCTGCAAGAGATGAACAGCAGCTAACATCATTGCATATGCTGGCGGGAAAGCCTTCTAAAGTTCTAGGTAAGCTTATAAATAAGAATTACTTCTTAATGGTCAATGTTGAGTGTTATAATGGTAATATATTTGATATTTATTAAGTTATCAGTCTCATGATACAAACTTATAGCAACTGACAAACAAATATTTATACTTTCAATTTTAAGTAAGGAGTATAGAACTTTCTAAATAGAAATAAAACAAAAAAAAAAAGGTGCCTAATATTAGATCAACTTTCAATTTGACTTTCTTTTTATTTGTTTTCATGTTAATCACGGACCAATCTAGACAGAAAATTACAGAGCGACATTGAAACAGGAGAACCAGTAGGAACGGGTATGCGATTGCTGAGGAGTATATGGAAAAAAGTTACAAATCAGGAAAACGAAGTTATTAATTTTGAGTTGATTACTCAACTATTGTCTGATGTAATAGAATCAGGAAACGATGACTTCGTAAAATGGTGTTTTGGGGAGAGTTCTGGAATACTCATGAACTTAAAGGACTCCAATGGACGGAACCTACTGCACTTGGTTTTTCTATATCGACGTATGGAATCCTGTATTCAGAGAGATTTTAAAACACGGTATTTACTGATAGCAGTGGACAATGAAGGTAACAACGTTCTACACCTGGCTGCGCTTTTGGCCCCTCAATTCAAATCATTCTCAGGTTTAAGTGCAAAATTTCAAATGGACAAAGAGCTCTCTTGGTTCAAGGTCAATTTATTCATTTCCTTATTCCTTATTCGATCGTTCTTTATTAATTAGTATTGTATGACATCAGTTCCAGAAATCTTGACACATACTTGTGGTTGATAAATAGGAAGCGGAGGGATTTGTTCCTGGTGGATTAAAGAGTATGAAAAACAACAAGGGGAAGACACCAGTTGATGTATTTTTTGATGAACACAAGAAGTTATCTGATGAGATAAAAAAATCTGCCAAAGGAATAGCGAATTCTGGAATGGTTGTGGCAACACTTGTTGCTACTGTAGCGTTTGCAGCTGCTCTGACGGTTCCAGGTGGCAAGGGAAAAAGTGACTGGTTCGTTGTCTACATCATCGCAAATGCAATAGCATTATTCAGTTCTTCTGCTTCTATACTCTCTTTCTTGTCAAATTTCACTTCTTCAAGATTCGCAGAAAGTGAATTTGTCATATCATTACATCCCAGCTTGACTTTTGGACCTGCTTTGCTAATCATCTCTGTTGCTGCTATGGTCGTCGCTTTCATTGCGACTTCTTTTCTGATATTTGAAGACAGAAGCAAGTGGATTTCTTCTTTAGTGACTTCAATGGGGGTTTTCCCATTACTATTGTTTCCTCTCTTTCAATTTAGCCTCTTCGACGACCTCATTTGGTCTAGATGGTATCGTCTCAAAGGTGAGTCCATGTTTGCTTTCCACCGCACATGGTATATGTATATGGTGGTTCTTCATGACAAGTGTACCAAATTGTTCTAAGTAATAAAACCGGTAAGACCGGATATCATTTCCCAAGAGACTCGTGTCACCAAACAATCGTATAATTTCCAACTAACTTAGACTAAAGAATGCTTCATAATTTGTGTTTTTGTGCAATCAAAGTAAACATGAAACATAATCAATAAAAGTGATCTTAGATACTCAAACACTTGGAAATAGAAAGATTAGAAATGATATGGAATGATATTGTTGGGGGTATGATTTCACCTACTTCATTCTTATGTATAGAAAATCACTTCCTCTTCATTAATATGCCAATGTCAATCTACTAAATTACTCAAACCCAATCCCTTGGTAGAGAGAGCCTAGACTTCCTTATGAGGCTCCAATCCCTTGGAAGACCTAACAATTATTTTCGCATTAACAATTATCCCATGAATGGAGAGCTCAAGCTTACAACAATGGTGGAAATGGAGGAAGGAAGAAGACCCAAGGGTGAAGAAGGATTGTTCCCACAGCTCCTAACTCGCCTCCTAGAGCTCCAATTGGGAGAAAACGTGTCTGGGCAGCCAAAGATACCAAAGCCCTTACACGTTTCTAGGTTAAATAAGCTGTCTGCCACATCAGAAAAAATCGCACCCGGCGCCCCCTCTGTTTCGCGCCCGGGCGCGAGACTCACTGGAAAGTCACGCCCGGGCGCCCCATTTCTCACGCCCGAGCGTGAAACTCTCTGGAAAAACAATTTTGGACGAGCGTCCACTGAAAATGGATGAGCGTCCACTCATACGTCTAAAAGACGAGCGTCCACTCAAACGTCCAAAGGACGAGCGTCCACTGCTCTCTTGACGAACGTCCACTGCTCATCCTTGTTGTACGAGCGTCCTCTTGTCGTCTTCGTTGGACGAGCGTTCTCTTCTCGTTGCACGAGCGTTCACTTCTCTCTGGACGAACGTCCTCTTAGCTCGCTGGATGAGCGTCCGGTTCTCTCTGAGCGAGCGTCCGCTCGTGCTAACAGTCTGGACGAGCGTCCTCTCATGCGTCCACAGGACGAGCGTCCACTTATCTTGGACGAGCGTCCTCTCGTGATGCACACTGGACGAGCGTCTCTGGACGAGCGTCTCTGGGCGAGCGACAAGCGTTTCTGCAGCTCTGCTTGCTTATAGTGGTTGGTTCAACTTTAGACATTATTGGAGACCCTTCCAAGCACATTATTAGCTACAAAATAGGGGATTATAGATGAAATTACATTAAAGTTGCCTAAAACACAATTATTCAGAAAACAAGACAAAAGAAGAGGATTAAACAAGTTATAAGTTAGAAAGGAGTTGATTTTGCTACTAAATTGATGCTTAAATAATGGTAAAAATTAGCATTATCAAATACCCCCAAACTTACAACTTTGCTTGTCCTCAAGCAAAAGGTATCTGTCTTTAACATAAAACAATTTTCAAGAGCACAACTGAATTCACAATACTTGCTTAACTTGAAACAACTGGAAATGTGTAACAAATTAGTCTTCCACTGTGGTGCTCACAATACATTGAATCAATCAAATGTCACAGTTTATAAGAGATCAACAATCATGGCAGAATGCGTCACTGAATTATGTAGAACCAATCCTCACCCAAGATAGTGTTTCACTCTAATGCTCTAGTGTATAAGGATGTGTATCTATCACTCTACTATCACAATGTCACACACATCAACTTTGCCTTTCGTTTCAACCAAGTTAAACACATTCACAAGTAAGTTAGCATCACAAGGATTTTAATTGACTTGTATTGTGGTTGGGCTGAGAAAGAAACATGGTTTTTCTGGATAACAAAGCACCTTGAGCTTAAGAGATAAAACATTTTACTTCATGATATAGCATTAGTCTCTCTCTTTGCTTCACAATTGGATAAACCACTTCTCAACTTATTTCCCAATTATTTTTCAATGAATTCATTTTTCTTCCTCTTCTTCTTCTATTTTCTTTTTCCTTACTTTTCTATCTTTCTATTTTTCTCAATACACCCATACTGAACAAACTCCCCCAAACTTAAACCATTCTCCTGTAGTACAAATGATTGCTCTATTAAGCTCAAGGTAGGGAAATCAAGGAATTTTCAATAGACTTGAGGTTCAAACAGGGAAGATATCTTCTAGGAAAGTATTTCTCCAGAAATTGGAGTTTGAAACTATCCCAGGTAGGAACTTCTCCGTTGGTCTCCATCAGTCGTTTAACCCCGCTCCACCAGTATTCAGCCTCTCCAGTCAGTAGAAAGGCTGCAAAAATCACCTTCTTGTCTTCTGGGCAAGAGATTGCTTCGAAGACTTTCTCGATTTCACGGATCCAGTACTCTGCTTCGTCAGGGTTGGCACTCCCATCAAACTTAGAGGGATTGTGGCGCATAAAATGGGTCAGACCGGGTTGGTCTCTCGGCCCAATCGTAGCATTGTGGTGTAGGATGTCAACCACCCTCTCGATAGCACCAACAACTCCTTCGATTCTCTCAGTCACGTTGTGAGAGTTTCCATTCTCAGTTCTCCTAGACATGGTGCTCTTTACACGCATAATAATGACACAATCAATTTCATAAACAAACAAGAAATTTACAAGAATGCATGATAGAATTTCTCACTCCCCAATCCCCAAAATTTTATTTTCGAAAAAGAATCACTGCTCTGATACCACAAGTGTAACACCCCGAAATTTGGTGTTACGCCGACTAATTTTTCCGTAAAACACGTAAGTAAAAATTTCAAGTTTTTAATATTCAACTTCAATGGAAAAAATAGTACGTTATTTATTACAAACCGATTATTCCGAAAATAAAATGTTCAAATAGTCAGGATCGAATAAAATATTAGAATACATTCCCAAGTCCTCTATCCCATCTCTCTTTCATCCTTTATGCATGTTGTAACACCCCGAAATTTGGTGTTACGTCGACTAATTTTTTTTTTCCAGTAAAACACGTAAGTAAAAATTCAAATTTTAATATTCAACCTCAACGGAAAAATAGTACGATATTTATTACAAACCGATTATTCCGAAAATAAAACGTTTAAATAGTCAGGATCGAATATAAACAAATACATTCCCAGTCATCTATCCCATCTCTCTTTCATCCTTTATGCATGTTCAGAAACATCAGCCATCACATCTGCAATAACATCTGCTCCCGTATAACATCACACATTATACGATCATCGCATTCACATGCACAAACAAGCAAGGGTGAGCTAACAAAAAATACAATTCATATACATCATAAATATACTCATAATAACATACTATCATCCACACCTTAACCACATCAAACTATATACCCAAGTACGAATTATGCTTCAACCTTATGCATATACCAATATGTATCAAAATATCAAATTAGAATGCATACACCAATATGCATTACAAAATAAATCAGACTACATCCACCAATATTACAGATCAATCAAAATACATACACCAATATGTACTAGCGTCACTCCCATCACTCTTTTCAGAGCTTCCCCGGGCCGTTACACATTACCCTAATGTGTAGTGCTGCTTCCCATCACTCTATAGGGAGATTCCCCGAGCAAGTACACAAGTCACCCTCCATCACTCTAATCAAGAGCTTCCCCGGACAAGTGCAAGTATACCCCTCATCACTCGCCTAAAGAGATTCCCCGGGCCCGCAAGCACAACGCCAATTTAATTATCTCGAGCTTCACCGGACTAGTACCCCACGTCACCCCCATCACTCTTACATAAATGTAAGAGATTCCCCGGGCGGTTACACATTACCCCAATGTGTAGTGCTGCTTCCCATCACTCTATAGGGAGATTCCCCGGGCAAGTACACAATGTAACCCTCCATCACTCTGAACAAGAGCTTCCCCGGACAAGTGCAAGTATACCTCCCATCACTCACCTAAAGAGATTCCCCGGGCCAACACGCACAACGCTTACTATCCACCACTCGTTTAATAACATCATCTGACCAAAATACCCATATACAATAATCCTTACAATACCAATCCAACCATACCATAACGCCCATATCATATCATCATCACATATTCGCCAACCATGAACTTAGCATATATTCAATATATTCAAATGCATAAGTGAGATTATCACAATACCATATCATTAATAACCTCAATTCTTCATTTAACATGAAACTCATAATCAAATTATATACAACCATGATTTCAACAGTACTTAACCATCCAAACATCATTCTCATATCAATTTGCAATGTCAAACCGATCACACAATATTTCTATATCAAATAGATATATCTAACAACTCAAAACAATGTACACATAACACATTTTCTTTATAACACTTTATTACCCACATAAATATAATTCAAACAGCTTTGAAACCATCACCAACAGTTCTGGAAGGGTCAAGAACCCCCAAAACGACCTAGAGAACGTCCAAAACGGACATCCAGAACCCCCAAAACTATCGAAAACAAATTCTGCAATGTGCAGGTGCGTGTCAACTATTTGGACGAACGTCATAAGCTATTGGACGGACACTGTTTGAACGAACACTGTTACTCTTAGTCGAGCACTATTGGGACGAGCGTTATTAATGCTAGCTCTTCATGGACGAACACTGTGAGATCAAAGATTCTGCCGAACGCTCAAAACCGAACACCATTTTGAATTCAATATTTGAACGAGCGCTCAACGCCTATGAAGACCGAACGCTCACTTAACCATCAACTGACCGAACACTACTAACCAGCGAATGAACGAACGTTACTAACCAACACCTGAGCGATCGTTCTTAAACCATAACTTGAGCGATCGTTATTTAAACCAATGACCGAACGCTATTAATATCATCCCCTAAAACCGAACGCTCTCCAGACAAGGACGAACGCTAAACGCCTAAGCCAAAGCATGATTATGACCGAACGCTACTACCAAGAACGAACGTTAACCAACATTTGACCGAACGCCACCCAGCACATGGCATGACCGATCGTCCAAATCCGACGAGGACGAACGGTCAGTTTTCGCATTCTGCAGAATGATAGCAGAACTTCCCTTGATCATTTTTAACCACTTTTCTCAACTTCTTAAACTCTTAATTCTCGTTTTAGACTTAATTAAACTTATCCAAATGATTCTAAGCATCTCTACCACCATTCTTAAGTGATTAAAGTTCACTTTCAACTCCAAAACACTAACTTCAACAACTTAGGGACCCAAATTTGATTCTACTACTTGGAACATGTTTTTGACTACTTTTATGTTTCTAACAAGTCACAATGGACTTGTCTAGACTGCCCAAACAGTCCAGGAACACTGCAGCCCTCATTTACTCAAAATCCCTACCTCACTTCCTCTAAAATAGCCCAAATTGACCATAAAGACACTTGATTTTCTTTCACTCTCAACCATGACTCTTCTCATATTCATGATAATCAATCCTCAAAAATCAATAAACTTACGTTCATCACAAATCCAACATTTTGATTGTTTTCCAATAGTCATCTCATACTCCCATCAATTCATCCAACCAAAAATTCATTAACTAAGCAAAACATACAATTTTCGTATTCCATGAAAAGTGAGTTAAAACTTAATTGTTTACCACCCCAATTCACACCTAGATCCATCAAAAACTTCATTTACACATATACGAACATGCTAGAACGAATTTCCATCATCCAATTCACATATATTCATTACCTTGCACAATTATTTTATCATACAACTTATGCAGAATTCATAGATTAAATCTAACTTTCCTTACAACTTTACCTTCAAGCCTCTTTCATATTCAAAATTCTCAATCCATCATTTGATTATCTCACCTTATCATATTGATAATAACAAATCCATAGATTCAAACAGAAAACCAAAGATTAAGGATCAATCTAACATCATCTCCATATGCTTAACACATTTCATCCAATTCATACAAATTTCATATATCAAAGTTATAGCAAATACCCATTTGATTCATCTTTTTACCATCAAAACATACTCAACAACCATCATCTAAGAATAGGACATTTCTAATCTAAGATCTCACAACAAACATTTCACAGAACTTTCATCAAACAACACATGTGCATTTTTTTAAATCAAAGTTAGCTCCCCTTACCTCTTGAAGATCTTAACTTCTTCTTCCAAGAGAGTAACTCTTCCCTTTCCTCGGTAGACCAAGCAAGCTCCAACGCCTCTGCACACTTAGAGTTTCGTTCTCCTCACACCAAAAAGCTCTCCCCTCTCTCCTAACTTCCAAGTCTGATTTGGATTTAAAGAAATGGCTCCAAGACAAGCAAGGACCCAAGACATTGTATTTTAGCAATAAAAGACCAACATCTGGCCATCCTAATCCATTTTCCAGCCCCAAAATCCGGAAAGAATGGTTTGTGGGAAGATTCCCCAACCTTGCACGCTCAAAAAACGTGTTCCAGGCTGTTATGTTTCCATAATTGACGTAGGTAATCGATTAAATCAAGTGCTAATCGATTAACTCGAGTCTAGAGGCTAAAACACAAATTTTCTCTGTACTAATCGATTAACTACAGCTGTTAATCGATTAATCCAGTAAAAAAAACTCAAACAGCACATCTGTCACTACTTTGACAGTTCGGTTGAACCCCTTCCCGAAGTCGGAATTAGGCGTATGAGTACTCGAATCGAAGCTCTTTGAGTCTATTTTCCAATAGAAAAAGAATCAACCCAAAATACTAATTGTATAAAAAGTTATACATAAAATAGTAAACCATGTCAAATTTTGACAGCATTCTATTTTACACTACAACTTGAAATTTTTACAACTTGGTAAAATTTTGAGTTTACAAGGGTCTTACACATGTTCAGAAGCATCAGCCATCACATCTGTAATAACATCTGGTCCCGTATAACATCACACATTATACGATCATCGCATTCACATGCACAAACAAGCAAGGGTGAGCTAACAAAAATACAATTCTTATACATCATAAGCATACTCATAATAACATGCTATCATCCACACCTTAACCAGATCAAACTATATACCCGAGTACAAATTATGCTTCAACCATATGCATATACCAATATGTATCAAAATATCAAATTAGAATGCATACACCAATATGTATTACAAAATAAATCAGACTACATCCACCAATATTACAGACGGATCAAAATACATACCCCAATATGTACTAGCGTCACTCCCATCACTCTTTTCAGAGCTTCCCCGGGCCGTTACACATTACCCTAATATGTAGTGCTGCTTCCCATCACTCTATAGGGAGATTCCCCGAGCAAGTGCACAAGTCACCCTCCATCACTCTGATCAAGAGCTTCCCCGGACAAGTGCAAGTATACCCCTCATCACTCGCCTAAAGAGATTCCCCGGGCCCGCAAGCACAACGCCAATCAAATTTGTAATGAGCTTCACCGGACTAGTACCCCACGTCACCCCCATCACTCTTACATAAATGTAAGAGATTCCCCGGGCGGTTATACACGTCACCCGTGTATAGGGTTACTTCCCATCACTCTATAGAGCTTCCCCGGGCCAGCAACCACAACGCTTACTATCCACCACTCATTTAATGACACCAAGCAGCCAAAAATACGCATATCCGATAATCCTCACAATACCAATCCAACCATACCATAACGCACATATCATATCATCATCACATAATCATCACAATACCAAATTTTAAACAATTCAAGTTCTTCATTTAACATGAAACTTATAATCAAATCATATACAACCATAATTTCAACAGTACTTAACCATCCAAACATCATTCTCATATCAATTTGCAATCTCAAACAGATCACCTAACATTCTCATATCAAATAGATATATCAAACAACTCAAAACAGTGTACACATAACACATTTTCTTTATATCCTTTTAATACTCATTTTTAGGTAACTCAAACAGCTTTGAAACCATCACCAACAGTTCTGGAAGGGTCAAGAACCCCCAAAACGACCTAGAGAACGTCCAAAACGGACATCCAGAACCCCCAAAACTATCGAAAACAAATTCTGCAAAGTGCAGGTGCGAGTTAACTATTTGGACGAACGTCATAAACCATTGGACGGACACTGTTTGGACGAACGCTGTTACTCTTAGTCGAGCACTATTGGGACGAGCGTTGTTACCCTTAGTCGAGCACTATTGGGACGAACGCTGTTAATGCTAGCTCTTCATGGACGAACACTGTGAGATCAAAGACTCTGCCGAACGCTCAAAACCGAACACCATATTGAATTCAACACTGTTTGAACGAGCGCTCAACGATCAAACCCTATGAAGACCAAACGCTCACTTAATCATCAATTGACCGAACACTACTAACCAGCGAATGAACGAACGCTACTATCCAACACCTGAGCGATCGTTACTAAACCATAACTTGAGCGTTCGTTATTTAAACTAATGACCGAACGCTATTAATATCATCCCCTAAAACTGAACGCTCTCCAGACAAGAACGAACGCTAAATGCCTAAGCCAAAGCATGATTATGACCGAACGCTACTACCAAGAACGAACGTTAACCAAGCCAACATTTGACCGAACGCCACTCAGCACATGGCACGACCGATCGTCCAAATCCGACAAGGACGAACGGTCAGTTTTCGCATTCTGCAGAATTCTGCAAAATGGTAGCAGAACCTCCCTTAACCATTTTTAACCACTTTTCTCAACTTCTTAAACTCTTAATTCTCGTTTTAGACTTAATTAAACTTATCCAAATGATTCTAAGCATCTTTACTACCATTCTTAAGTGATTAAAGTTCACTTTCAGCTCTAAAACGCTAACTTCAACAACTTAGGGACCCAAATTTGATTCTACTACTTGGAACATGTTTTTGACTACTTTTATGTTTCTAACAAGTCACAATGGACTTTTCTAGACTGCCCAAACAGTCCAGGAACACTGCAGCCCTCATTTACTCAAAATCCCTACCTCACTTCCTCTAAAATAGCCCAAATTGACCATAAAGACACTTGATTTCCTTTCACTCTCAACCATGACTCTTCTCATATTCATGATAATCAATCCTCAAAAATCAATAAACTTACGTTCATCACAGATCCAACATTTTGATTGTTTTCCAATAGTCATCTCATACTCCCATCAATTCATCCAACCAAAAATTCATTAACTAAGCAAAACATACAATTTTCGTATTCCATGAAAAGTGAGTTAAAACTTACTTGTTTACCACCCCAATTCACACCCAAATCCATCAAAAACTTCATTTACGCATATACCAACATGCTAGAACGAATTTCCATCATCCAATTCACATATATTCATTACCTTGCGCAATTATTTCATCATACAACTTATGCAGAATCCATAGATTAAATCTAACTTTCCTTACAACTTTACCTTCAAGCCTCTTTCATATTCAGAATTCTCAATCCATCATTTGATTATCTCACCTTATCATATTGATAATAACAAATCCATAGATTCAAACAAAAAACCAAAGATCAAGGATCAATCTAACATCATCTCCATATGCTTAACACATTTCATCCAATTCATACAAATTTCATATATCAAAATTATAGCAAATACCCATTTGATTCATCTTTTTACCATCCAAACATACTCAACAACCATCATCTAAGAATAGGACATTTCTAATCTAAGATCTCACAACAAACATTTCACAGAACTTTCATCAATCACATGTGCATTTTTCCAAATCAAAGTTAGCTCCCCTTACCTCTTGAAGATCTTAACTTCTTCTTCCAAGAGAGTAACTCCTCCTTTCCTTGGTAGACCAAGCAAGCTCCAACACCTCTGCACACTTAGAGTTTCGTTCTCCTCACACCAAAAAGCTCTCCACTCTCCCCAAATTTCCAAATCTGATTTGGATTTAAAGAAATGGCTCCAAGATAAGCAAGGACCCAAGATATTGTAATTTAGCAATAAAAGACCAACATCTGGCCATCCTAATCCATTTTCCAGCCCCAAAATCCGGAAAGAATGGTTTGTGGGAAGATTCCCCAACCTTGCACGCTCAAAAAAACGTGTTCCAGGCTGTTATGTTTCCATAACTGACGTAGCTAATCGATTAACTCAAGTGCTAATCGATTAACTCGAGTCCAGAGGCTAAAACACGAATTTTCTCTGTAATAATCGATTAACTACAGCTGTTAATCGATTAATCCAACAAAAAAAAAGGCTTAATTACCTACTTAGTCCCCATGTTGGGAGGTAATTTGCTATTTAGTACCCGGTTTTAAAAATGTAGGCATTTGATACCTATGTTTTGAAATTTGTATCAATTGAATCCTACCCACTTAACGCCGTTATAATTGATAACGTTTTTCTGACTGTGTATGTGATTTGTGCAATCGTGGCAATGTGGTGGCTTAAGTGAGTTGACGTGGCAGGCTGATTTGGGATTTTGAAATGGGGTTACGTTTTTTAAATTGGGGAAATAAACTAGGGTTTTTTTTTCGTACGTTAAAGAGGGCTACGAATAGTAAGTTAGAAATTGGGGATTTTTCATTCATTGTTGTGGTTGATAGTGTGGAAGGATTTGCGAGCAAAGGTTGATACTGAGTGAAGGATTGTCGTGGTTGTGGAACGAGATTTGTTGAGTGAAAAGGCGTTGTGAAGTATCTTGCGGTGTGTCAGCTATTGCGGCGGGTGAGCGATAGCGATAGCGATAGCGATATCCCTTTGGAGGCGGAAAGGTGAAAGGTGCAGTTTTTATGATTTCTTTTATGTAGTTTCGGTCCCCCATGGTAATATGTTGGATTCTTGTCCCCTTAGTGTGTCATGTTGTGTTCCTGTCGTGGTCCCCTTTGTTGTGTTTGGAGTGGTCCCTTTCTTTAGTGCCTGTCGTTTTCTTATGCTTATTGTTTGTATGTTTTTGGATCCCCATGAGTGCGTACTGTTTTGTGTACCTTAAGTGCGTACTATTTTCACTTTCGTATTGTTGAATGTGTGGTTGTTGTTTATTGTGTGGTCCTTGCGTATTTATTTAAGCATTGAGACAAAATGGAATGTTGTAGGTGAATCCAGAAGTTTTGGTGTGATTAACTTTGTATGCCTAATTGTTTAATAGCTGTTAAAAACGTGGCATCTTTACAATGCATGTGAAGGTCATTAAATAATGATAGTAGATGCATGTGAAGGTCATTAAATAATGATAGTAGATGCATGTGAAGGTCATTAAGTTGTTCCATATGTAGTCTAACACTTACTTTTATATAGGCATATAATAGTTGACAATTAAAGAAAATGTCAGACCCTGATGTTGAGGTGGTGTTTCACCATGGGGGTAGGTTTGTGAATGATGGGTCATTTAGATACCATGGAGGTTCTACCAGTACCTTGATGGTTGACACGGACAGATGGAGTTATTTTGAAATCTTGTCTATACTGAAGGAGATGGGATATAGAAATGTTAAGGAGGTGTGGTATTCCCTGGGTGGTTCTGTATTAGAAGCTAGGTTGGAATTGTTAAGTGATGACATATGTGCAATGCATGTGGTCAGCATTGCGATATTGAATGGTCAAGCTCATTTATTTGTGGTTCACACGGTGTCCGAACCAGATTATATAGAAATGTTGGAACATCGTCATGAAGGTGAAGATGACGATGATGAGGTTGGTGAGGTTGGTCAGAATGGTGGTGAAGAAGGAATTGGTGAGGATGGTGAACAACAAGTTGGTGAGGATGGAGATAAAGTTGTTGAAGTTGGTGAACATGATGAACATCAGGTCCATGACATTGGTGAGGATGTTGAAGGTCAACTGCCTGAACATGGTGAGGATGGTGAGGATGATATCATTGGTGGTGGTGTAGGGGATGGTGAGGATGATATCATTGGTGGTGGTGTAGGGGATGGTGAGGATGATATCATTGGTGGTGGTGTAGATGGTGGTGTAGGGGATGTACAGGATGAGTTTGATGTTAGTAGTTGGGTAGGTTCTGATGAAGACGCTTCTGTGAATGAAGATGATTTGGAGGATGTTATATTGGAAGGAGATGATTTGGAGGATGTTATATTGGAAGGAGATGAAGAACCCGAACAAGAGGAATCCGAAGGTAGTTTGTTTGCTGAAGTGGGTACAAGAAGTGGATGTCCTACTCGAAAAAAGCATGTACAGGCCCGGGGATTATCTGATAGTGAGTGGGAATCTGATAGTTGTGGCAGTATTTATTTAAGTGATGAGTCAGATAATGAAACAACTGGATATGAAGATTTTGGGATCTTTTCAGAGCCAGTTAGTATGAAAGAATATAAATGGCAACTGGGAACATACTTTGCTGAAAAAAAATATTTCACTGATGCAATTAGAACTTATGGAGTACATAACGGTAGGAAGTTGAAGATTTCTAAGAATGACAACAGAAGAATATGCGTCAAATGTATTGGTTCACAAGGGAAATGTCCATGGTATGCATATTGTGGATATAGGAGTAGCCAACGTACATGGCAGTTAAGGAAAATTGTAGACAGTCATACATGCAGTAGGGAATTCAAAATTGGTTTAGTTACCTCTAAATGGTTAAGTGGGAGGTTAGAGAAGACCATGACATAACTTTAAGACAATTACTATGGAAGGCAGCATCATCAACACATCCTCAAGCATGGTAGTCAGTGATGCGACAAATTAAGGATGTTAATGAAGATGCATTCAAACATTTGATAGCTATTCCACCCAGGCTAGTATTCAAAATTATAATTGTTGTTTCATGTTTTGTACATCTTTGTTCTTTTCCAAATGTTTAACTTAATCTTTTTTTCCAGATTTTGGTCTAGATCCAGATTTACAGGAAGACCTTATTGTGACACACTTGTTAATAACATTTCAGAAGGATTTAACAGTGTGATCTTAGATGCAAGGGGGAAACCAATCATAACAATGTTGGAAGAGATTCGTATATACTTGATGAAGAGGTGGGCATCCAATAGAGAGAAGATAAGTAGATTTCAAGGTCTCATTTGCCCCAAAATTCAAAAGAGGCTACAAAAAGAGTTACAGAACACAAAATATTGGCTACCAAAGTATGACAACTTGTGATTTCCTTTACTATTGTTGTTTATACTGTTTCCATTTAACATTCATTGTTTATGATTTTGCAGTTGGTCAGGGATGCAAATATTTGAGATCTGCCATACATCCAACATAACTGAAAAGTATGTCGTTGATTTAGAGAAAAGAGACTGTAGCTGTAGAAAGTGGACTGTATCAGGAATTCCTTGCTCTCATGCACTCACAGCAATGAGGTTTTTGAACATGAATCCAGAAGACTTCATCCCGCACTGGTTCAGAACGTCCACCTATGAAGAAACATACATTCCAATCATTTTCCCTCTCAATGGACCTGATCTATGGCAAAGGACTTCATATCTTGATATTTTGCCTCCACCAAAACGGGTGTTGCCAGGTAGACCAAAAAAGAAAAGAAGGCTCGAGAGTTGGGAGCAAAAAAAGGATGATACACAACTTGGACAAAAAGGAATCCCTAAGAGATGTTCCATATGTAGAGAACTTGGGCATAGAAAAACTAAGTGCCCACAGAGAAGTCAACAACAAGACTACCCACACCCTTCTCAACCAAGTCAACAATCAAACGAAGAACGTACACCAGACCCAACTCAAGCAAGTCAGATAACTCAAGAACCCCAGACTGATGAAATCACAGCACAACTTTAGATTGTTCTAGTTTCAAACATTAAGTACATCTTTGTTCTATTTTGGATATGTACTTTGACTTTAAATAGTGTTGCCTTGCTTTCTGTACTGTATTTTGCACTTAACAATGTATACATTTTGGATGATATCTGAACTATTTTGGATGATATGTGATGTTTTCTGAAGTATTTTCTGTCATATTGTATTGGCTGATTTGATATTTTGCACTTAACAAACGCTCGCCACGAGAACGAACGTCCAATTCACGCTCGTCCAGCGAGAACAGGACGCTCGCCCTGTGGACGCAACTACGTTCAGTGGACGCTCGTCCAGCGAAGCGAACGCCCAGTATGGCAGAAGAGGAGGCTCGTCCAGCGAAGCGAACGCCCAGTGAGGCAGAAGAGGAGGCTCGTCCAGCGAAGCGAACGCCCAGTGAGGCAGAAGAGGAGGCTCGTCCAGCGAAGCGAACGCCCAGTGAGGCAGAAGAGGACGCTCGTCCAGCGAAGCGAACGCCCAATCAGGCAGAAGAGGAGGCTCGTTCAGCGAACTAAGACGACGCTCGTCCACAACCGCTTAGTGGACGCTCGGCATCGAGAAGTGGGACGCTCGTCCACGCTCAGTGGATGCTGTTTTTCCACTTGTGGGGATTTTGAACTGGAATTAACACCTATAGGAGATTCGGTCTGAGTATAATAGGAACGTTGGAGATTGGGTCTGAGTATAATTGTAAAGTGTACTTCAGCCATACTAAAAAGAGATTATTCTTAGTCTAAGTGAGTTAAATTATTATAACACTTCTTTGAAAATTAGAACGATTTGGTACTTCTTGCCAGAAACATAACACTTCTCTGAAAATTACATTCTAATATAACCATCTTCTTCATTAAATACAATGGCATTAGAAGCACAATCTCATTACAATTTAAGTAACTTCTTCACAATTTAACTAACTTCTTCGTCACAAAATGTGACTGATACAACACTTCAACAGAATTAAAACATAACACATACAAAGACGATATTAATCAACCCCATCAAACATAACATCCAGATTAAGACCTTTTCCCTTCTCTGACAAACCAAAAGTGATTTTTCCAAATTCATAATCTTTCTCCTTTGCCACCCAATTGTAGTATCCCTTTCATCAACATTATCTTCACTGGCCCATTTGAAGAAATTACATCCTCGCACTTCTTCATTTCGACTATGCTGTACAAAACATCCAACCAAAATCATCTCAGCCAAAACCAAATAAATGTATCCGAAAATAAAAAACACCACGAAGGGAAGAAACCTTGTAATTAGGGCAGCCCCAAAAAGGCTTGCCTTGGTTCTTAGCAGTTTTCGCGACTCTCAATACGGCAAGCTCTCCACAATAGCATATTTGTGTGCCAAGCATTCCTCTTGATGAAGCACCACGACAGCTCCCCCGTGAGCAAGACGAACAGTCATTCGTTGACATTGCGTCGTCGTCCACACCAACAAAACAACCCCAACCCCAAAAATGAACCACAATCAGAGAAGAGAACAGGGATACGACACCCACCTTAGACGAAGCAAACAACGAAGGGCACCCCACCTCTGCGACCTTCTTCACCTCAGAAAACAACAATAGTTACTCAACATAGGGCACCCACTTCACACCAACCAAACAACGAAGGCCACCCCCACCTCAGTTCACCTCTTTAACCTCTGCTACCAGCTACCTGTAAAGAAAACCCTAATTAGCCCTCTTTAACGTACGAAAAAAAACCCTAGTTTATTTCCCCAATTTAAAAAACGTAACCCCATTTCAAAATCCCAAATCAGCCTGCCACGTCAACTCACTTAAGCCACCTCATTGCCACGATTGCACAAATCACATACACAGTCAGAAAAATGTTATCAATTATAACGGCGTTAAGTGGGTAGGATTCAATTTATACAAATTTCAAAACATAGGTATCAAATGCCTACATTTTTAAAACCGGGTACTAAATAGCAAATTACCTCCCAACATGGGGACTAAGTAGGTAATTAAGCCAAAAAAAAAACTCAAACAGCACATCTGTCACAACTTTGACAGTTCGGTTGAACCCCTTCCCGAAGTCGGAATTAGGCGTATGAGTACGCGAATCGAAGCTCTTTGAGTCTACTTCCCAATGGAAAAAGAATCAATCCAAAATAATAATTGTATAAAAAGTTATACATAAAATAGTAAACCATGTCAAATTTTGGCAGCATTCTATTTTACACTACAACTTGAAATTTTTACAACTTGGTAAAATTTTGAGTTTACAAGGGTCTTACAAACATCATGGTTCAGCACAGTCTACCAAGCCAGATAACTTAAACATCTTCAATCAAACTAAAAAGTAAAAGTCACACTCAAATTTAAAGACAAGCAAACAAAACATAAAAGCAAAATAAAAGGGCTTGTGAGTGCACAGAGGAGTCTCCAACTCTACTCATGAAACGCTATCATCTCTCATATCGGAATCCTCCTCCTCATCTGCATTATCTTCACCAGCTGCTGCTCCACCTCCCCCTACAAAATTGGTCTGGTCTCCAGGCTGAGTGAAAAAATCATCAAGCAACATCATGGTTAGTGTTTGAAAACAAGTTTGGAATCAAAAATTAGCACTTAACCAGTGGTATAGAATCATGTGGCTTGATAAAACATGTAAAACAAAAGGCTAGCAGCAAGCCCCACTTATAACAGAACCAAATTACATAGAAAGTAGGAGTGTTGTCCTGGTGCAGTTCACGCCCGGGCGCCCCTGGTGCAGGGGCGCTGGGCGCCACTCGGTCAGATGAGTGCAGGAAGTCGCTGGTGCAGCTCGCGCCCGGGCGCCCCTTAGCAGGGGGGGCTTGGGCGCCATATCAGTTTTCTGCATAATGTAGATTTCTGCGAAATTGGCCACTCACCATGTGATTTTTGGTTCTAGACCTTCATTCAATGCACTCACACACCAAACAAGCTAAAACTAACCTAATACACTTATACAAATCATAAAAACAACATTACAACTCAAAAATCACAACAATGCAAAACTACACAAACATGCAAAACATAAGTTACTAATGCAAATAACACAAGAATCACACAAACATTAGTAAAAAGGGTAAGAAAACTGGGTTGCCTCCCAAAAGCGCTTGTTTAACGTCATTAGCTTGACGGATGAGCATTTAAGTTTGGTTTTTGATGTTGGTGTGCTTCTTCCTTTCATGACACCAACATGTTCTAAGCAGCTTTCTTGTCACCAACTTGACTCTTCTTGAATATGGAGCCTCGATTTCGAGAACTCCATTTGCTTTGATAGCCTTAATAACCCAAACCCTGCTCTTAAGCTTAACTGGTTTGCCAGGTTTGGGTTCATCACTTTCCACAATAGAGCCTTGGTGAACTATTTCATCTTCCTTATCTTCTTCCTCTTCCTTCACTTTTGAGTGGAAACACTTAAGGCTTTTCTTGACCAACTTGGCAGCTTGCCCTGTTAGACTAGTCACTGATAAAAGTTCATTTGTGGCTTTAAGACTAGCCTGTTTTTCTCGACTTTGTTGCTCAGTATCGAAGACATTGAATGTTATCTCTCTATCTTGGTCCTTTAATTTCAATATTCCCTCTTCCATATGAATGACAACCTTAGCTGTCTTCATGAAAGGTCTTCCAAGAATGAGTGGTATCTCCGCATCTTCCTCTATGTCCATCACTACAAAGTCCACCGGGAATTGGAGCTTATCAATTTTTATTATCACATCTTCAACTACACCAAATGGATATTTGATAGATCTATTTGCCAACTGAAGCATCATTCTTGTTGGCTTGGCTTCAAGACCACCAATCTTTTTAAGCATAGAGAGAGGCATCAGGTTGATGCTAGCCCCTAAATCAATAAGAGCCTTCCCTATATCATGGTCTCCAATGGTGCACGGAATGGTGAAACTCCCCGGATCTTCAAAATTTTGGAGGAAGAGTCTTCTGCATGATGGCACTACAATTTCCCTGCACTTCAATTGTTTCCTCATCTAAATACCTCTTTTTCTTGTTGAGGAATTGCTTCATGTACTTTGCATAGGCAGGAATTTGTTGTAGTGCTTCGATCAAGGGTATTTTGATCTCAAGCTGGTTGAATATTTGCTTGAAACGATCTAAATGTTTCTCTTTTTCTCTCTTGGAAGGATTTTTCGGATAAGGAAGATGTTTCAAAATTTCCTTCTCTTTTTGCTTTTTCTCTTTTTCTTTTCCTTTATTTTCTTCTTCTCCCCCAACAATCTCTTGATCAATTTCCTTTTGTGCTTGAATCTCATCTTCATTGCTTCTCTTTTCTTTATTTAGCAGTTGTTTCTTGTAATCCACCCCAACCTCTTTTCCACTTCTTGTTGTAATGACATTACATTCCTCCTTAGGGTTAACTTCAGTGTTGGCCACAAAATTCTTATTAGACTTTTCCTCTAACTTCTTGGCTAGTTGGCCAACTTGTATCTCCAAATTCCTGATGGAAGCTTCCGTGCTTTTATGGTTGGAGATGGACACTTGCATAAACTGCTGAAGAGTGTCCTCTAACTTTGAGGTCCTGTCAGATAAGGAGGGATGTGTTTGATATTGTTGTTGAGGTGGTCTGTTTGATGGCCCAGCTTGTCCTTGGTCCATGCTTGGGTGAGGTCTCCATCCTTGGTTGTAGTTACCTTAGCAGTCTTGATTACCCATATAATTCACCTCTTGGAAATTGGCTTGCATGGCACACTGACCCTTTACATGATCTCCACCACATAGCTCACATCCTTGATGTTGAGCTTGAGAAACATTCTGGAGCTCTTTAGGAAGTTGAGAGAGCTTATTCATGAGAGCTTCGAGTTGTTGGGTCATTATTTTGTTTTGAGCTAACAAGGCGTCCTGAGATTGTAGTTGAAAAACACCTTTTTGTTGGAGTTGAGCCCTTTCATTCTGCACCTCATTGTCATTAGAAGCCATATTCTCTATCAGCTCATGTGCTTCTTCAGGTGTCTTCCATCTGATGTTTCCTCCAGCTGAGGCATCCAACATTAATTTGGTTTGGGATTTAAGGCCTCCCAAAAACATATTCAGGACGGTAGGCTCATCAAACCCATGAGTGGGCGTCTTTCGTAGTAAGCCCTTGAACCTATCCCATGCTTGACTCAAAGTTTCACTATCATCTTGCTGAAAAGAAGAGATTTCCTGTTTTCCTTTATTTACTTTTGACTGTGGGAAGTATTTGTTGAGGAACTTGGCAACCACATCCACTACAAGAAAAAATTGAATTACATACAACCAAAATCCGTATATAAGACCCAAAATCCGTATATAACATTTGATTACATACGACTTACATACGGACAAAAATCCGTATATAAAACTGTCGTAGCTACTTTATATACGGATATATCCGTATATAAATTATATACGGATATATCCGTATGTAAATTATATACGGATATATCCGTATGTAAATTATATACGGAAAAATCCGTATATAAATTATATACGGAAAAATCCGTATATAAAATCCGTATGTAATCGTATATAAATTACATACGGAAAAATCCGTATATAAAATTCGTATGTAAATTACATACGGATAAATCCGTATATAACTATAACTTTTAAAAAAAAAATAGATGATCTCACATTTATACCCAATAACTAATAGTTTCATATACTGATAAAAATAAAATAAAACTACAAAGCATAATCCAACATAATCCACTTTTCCCAACATAATGTTTGACAGAAGTTGAAGAGAAATAAAAAATTTCCAACATAATCCACATTTCCTAGCTTAATCAAGTCTGAAAAAGAAATGTTTGAGAGAAGTTCAACAGAAATAGAAAATTCCCAGCATAATCCACAGTTCCTAGCTTATTCAAGTCTGGAAAAAAAGAAAAGAAAGGAAAAGTAATGTCAGGAAAAAACAAATGAGTGAAAGCTATTAACATTAATTGTATACGTAAAAAGAAGTCTTACTTTTGGCAATTCAAGTCATTGGACATGATTTTGCACTCTTTGCAAAGATTATTGTCTCTGTCTTTATCTAGGTTAGGAACCTGAGAGCCTGATTCCTTTAGACACTTACAAGCAGCACGTTTTTCTTCGTTCATAGGTGATGAAAATATGATTTGTTTCATCCCATAGCAGTAAGAAGTTGAAGGGGCATCACTTTTCTTGGTTAGATAATCTAAGCATTGCTTCGCTAAGGCTTTTTCCTGCTCACAAGTTAAGCCCTTTGATGACTTTGTGGCAGTAACTGGGAAGACAAACACAATTAGCAGAGTGAAGAATGATACAAAGATAGTCTTCATTGAGCCGAAAAAATCATAGTCATCAGAGCAAAACAAAAAGCTATAAAAGATTAAACTGCATTTTACATAGACCACACATTTACCTTAATTTTACAGTCAAAGTTAAGTTCCTAAATTTAATACATTATAAATAACTTAAGTACATTGATTGACAGAAATATATATAGAAACGATCAAGCCTGTGGTTTGGCATTAACCACCTTCCTGAAAATCACTCAATCACCCACATATATATAGAAACGAACAAACCACTCAATCAACACATCCAAAAAACACATACCAATTTTTCATCAAAAAGTCATAGCAGTTATCATGAGTGCAGCAACCAGAGCTTGGATTGTTACATTCAGCATTGGGGCAGTGGAGGCCTTGAAGGATCAACTGGGGGTGTGCAGGTGGAATTATGCCTTGAGATTACTCCAGCAGCATGCCAAGACCAACATCGGATCATTCACTCAGACCAAGAGCTTGTCCTCTGCAACAAAGTGCCCACTGCCAACAAAACAAGCAACCCAATCAACCTTATTAACACCAAAATATGTTCAGAGTTTGGAATTTCAAAATAAATTGTGAAATAATTATTGATTGCCGATGATTTTGAAATACACACAAGAGCGGGACATGTAAAATGGACACAAACCTCAAACTTCAGGTGACCTAGAAAATGGACCCAAGCAATGTAAAATAAAAAATATATGGAAATTGAAGAACAGTCAAACATAATCCCACATTCAAGTTCTCATTTTTCGCTCCCCGCAGAATAGAGCAAAATTGAATAAAGCAAAAATGTATATGTCTGCAACAACTATAATTGCCAACAAACCCAAAGACAACACTCATCCATAACACAACACTGTCAATTACAATAGCAAAGACAATATCTTTTTAGCAGCACTACACATTGTTGGGAACATCTAATTGAAAGAATCTAGTATGGTGGTTCTTTTGAGCCACAATAACCAAAAATTTGGGATTCCAGTTCTCATCTAAAAACTTGCAAGCCTAATTTAAAAAAGTAATTAACCACAGAATAAACAAACGCATAGTTAAAATATTGTTTGATCAGGCCATCGAATACGCACCTCTATAATTTGATGGAGGTCGATGTTTAAAACTTGATTGAACTGGGACTCAATGACTCCATTCCTAAATAGAGAAAAAAAATATAGAAAGTACTAAAAGAATAAAATATACAACATTTTTACAAATATTCACAAAATAATAAAAATAACAACTACAAAAATAAAGGTTTGCAGAGTATACCCCATCAACGTAATTTCATAGCATAATTCTAAAATTAATCATTCAATTAAAAAAGGGAAATAATTTAATGAAGCCATACATAGACCTAGAACAAAAAATTTAATAAAACATCAAAACAATAAAAATTAGTACAAACGCAATTTAAAATTTGGGAAAATGTTAACCTGAATATGATTATATTCTGAGGCTTTTTATTCCCAGAACTTGTATAGAAGTCAAGAAGTAATTCCCTGCAAATATAAAATAAAATAATAAATAATGTATAGCTCCATATAACATATACCTTGTTAAAAGCATAATTCCAATAGCTGTCATAACTGGAATTGACTTCATAATATAATGCAAGAAATACTTTAATAGCTACGGATGAACTTAGAAAAGTAACCACAAGTGTATTAAAGACAATAAAAAACTTTATACATATATAGCTGCAATGGCTATAAAAGAACTATATATATTACGTCTATCAATAAACCAAATTTTAATAAAATAGATGTCATCAATAGACAAATTCACGAATTACAAACAAATATACGTTTACCTAATTATGCCTTCATCCACCCCATCGGAGACTTTCTTAAACAAATTGTCAATCATTTCAACCCTCGGAGACTGGGTTCGGACACATGCTCTATACTTTGATATTAGAGGCCACTCCATAGAGCTAACCACCTAAACATCAACATATTACTTGTGCAATGTTAAAAAATTATTGGTTTGAAATAAATACGCATCATAACAACACACACGATTCCTGAACAATTACCGCTGCAATTGAAGGAATATCGGTTTGCCCTGGGGAGCCATGAGACACGTCCATGCCAATAATGATGGTAGGAGCTCTGGAAACAACTGGGATGGAAGGAGCACGTTCAGCTCCTAAAATAGAATTCAAGCCACCAAGCTGCACAATGAACAAAAATCAGTGATAAGAAACGAAATACAAGATGTTGAGCATAAATACAGTGCAAAATACCATACCTTGGCATTGATCTTCAATAAAACATTGGTCAAATACTGATCATTGACCCTTTGGGGCACTATACACTGTGTAACAACCCCAAAATCAGCTAGATTCCTCTTTTTCCATGGACCTTCGAGATTCAATTAATTCTAATCAATAATGAAACTTGAACAATTACATTTAAGGATGAATCGTATACGTTACCATATAGTTCAGAATTCCTCTCAGGAAGAAGACAAAAAAGAAATTCTGGAACCCCTGGAAGTTCGTATTGCAATAATTGAAGCATTTTCTCCACCCTAACCAGAGGCGAGAATAGTGTATTGTGAAAATCTTCTTCAAAGACGTCAAAAGGTTGTTCAATGGCCTGTCAAAAACAAATAAAAACTGTAGTCAGCATGTTTATTATGCTTCCAAGTGAACACTTAAATGGAAAACTTACCATTCCTTTCATTTGACCCCACTTGACGAGATCCCTAACAAGTCCTCGTACATCACATCGGGCAGAAAAGTTAACCACAGCCCATTTTTCAATTTTTACAGGCCTAACAAATTTCTGTAGAAAAAAAATCCAGTCAACAAAAAGTCACAACAGTTAACTAAGAAGAAAAAAATTAGATCAGAAGTTGAATTAAATACCTTTTGATTGAAATTCCACCTCCCATTTCTTGGATTGAAATCCTCCCAATTTCCAAACTTTAACTGAACATAACGTTTAATTATCAGTTTCAGATTCAATCTAATAGAAATACCACAATTACGAAGCATAGGTTCATAACCACAATTGCTTCCACTCAAAGCCTGAAATAATAGAAATAACATCACCTTCATCGATAAATGTTTGCATCATAGCAATTGGTCAAAATAAATTATAAAGAGACTAACATCTGTCAGCAGTCTCATCCTCTCTGGAGGCTTCAGCGTAGACTTCTCCACCAATTTGGATCTTTGGAGTGTGGTCAGAGGTTTAGTATAACATTGAAGGGATACCAAAGAGCAAAGCTAAGTAAAAAAAATTCTTAATCAGTGATAACATTCATAGAGTGGGTAAATTATAACATTCATAGACTACTATTGCTAGGATTGTTACCGTAAAACAATAAAGAGAACCCAGCTAAAGCTCTTCAGAACATGTCCAGTTGCTAAGCAAAGGAACTGGCATGGATGATGAAGCAATGACCATACATACAAATTTAGATTTAAAATTCGAAAAATCATATCATAGTTACTTCTTTGCCAGAAAAACATGCTCTCCTAACTTAGGCACTCATGATCTACAGCTTTAAACACAGCCAAAATATCATACATTTAGGGGCATAAATTGTCTCATTGGCACAGTATATTTTCACTTTTCCAGGTATATCAGGAGCAAATTTCACGCCATTCATATATTCTGATGTAGGTAGTCTTTAAAGAAATGACAACTGTCAAATTCTTTGTAACATATAGATGGCAAGAGATAGAACTATCATAATGGCTTTCTCCAGGGCAACAGTAGCTATCTTCTCCGTGAGATCTAATGCTCCGCTGATAATTGTTGCCTCTTCATGAAAGCAACTTTCATGATCTAAAAAACTACATACAGGAGCCGAACTAAAATAAAAGAGGGAAAAATTTAAAAAAAAAATCAAAATGAAAAACCATTAAATCTCAAAACGATTTGAAATGAAACAAGAACACAAGACTGCTCACTTTCTATATTGATCGTTTAGAATCTCCGCAGCAGATTTTGTCACCACTTTCTGCTTTTGGTTCAAAAAACAATCCCAACAGCACCTTCAGTCTTCAATCCAGCCTCTTCTTTGGGTTTCAAAAGAGTAGCAGCGCCGAAACGCCGTCGGGTGTGATTGATTTTGCGGCCACTTGACGGAAGAGCCTCCGAGGAGATGACCAAAAGAGCGACGCGAACTCGACTCGAACTCCTTCGAACCTTCCTTGATGAGCAAACGCAGCGAAATAATGAGACGAACTCGAGATTGAGAGCGAAACGGAGAATGATTGGAAGAAAATGTTAAAAAACCCTAAACGAATTAATAGAAGCTAGAACGATTGGGGGAAAACTCCAAAATGGAGGAAGTACCCTAATCTGGACCGAAGGAACCCTAAAAATGGGGAGAAACTTAAAATGAACCGATTAATCGGTTCAAACACAAGATTGATCGGTACAAAAGTGTTTAAACGGCGCAAATGGAGGTTTAATCAGTGGAAATCGAAGAACAAACGGCAGAAAGGGTTTTAATCAGTAGAAAAGTGGTTTTAATCGGTTAAAAATGAAGGAAAAGTGAAGAGGAGGTTGAAACCCTAAGATTCGGAAGTGGTTTTGTATATGAAAGTGAAAATAGAGAAGGAGAGTGGAGAGTTCAAGTTAGGGTTGTAGAGAGATCTGAGAGTGTAGAGTCAGGGCTTGAGAGAGATATGAGAGAACACACCTCTGAGTGTTTTACCAAACCAGCTTCGAATTAATGAAATATAATTTCAATTTTTTTTAAAATAATTAATTTCCAGTTGTTTTTACTTACGTACGGATTATAACACTAACATACGGATGTTATCCAAGAAAACTCTTCCGCTACCACGCACGAAAAGTACATACGGATTTTATATATGGATATATCCGTATATAAAATCCGTATATAAAATCTGTATGTAACTCCTTTTGTAGGATCCGTATATCATATCTGTATGTAATATTCATGTTATATACGAATCAAAATCCGTATGTAATTATCGGTGGATAATAACCCTTTTTCTTGTAGTGATCCTCCCATGCCATAAAGCTATTCTTTGGAAAAGAATTCAACCACACCTTGGCGTTTCCTCCCAACGAGAATGGAAATAGACTCAGCTTTATAGCTTCATCAGGAACATCATGAATCTTCACAGTATTACATATCTCAAGGAAGGTGGCCAAATGATTGTACGGATTCTCATGAGAAAGGCCATGGAACTGATTGTTCTGCACCAAATGGATGAGAGCAGGCTTCATCTCCATGTTGGCGGCATTAACCCTTGGCCTAGCAATGCTATTGAAGTGAAGAGGCCCTGAGAATGTAGAATAGTCCTCCAAGGTGCGTCTAGCTTGGCCATCACCATGACCATTTGGATTGGCGGCCATATCTTCTCCTTCCTTCTCCTTCTACTGTTGTTTCTACGGGCAGTTTTCTCAACTTCAGGGTCAAAAAGGAGAGGCTCAGAGGATGGTGTGCTCCTAGTATGGATTGTGCCCTGCACACACTAGAGACAACAATACTAGAGCACCAAGTTATCCAACAATAAAAGAAAACAAAAATTATTCACAGTAAAAAGAATATAAGAATAAAGCCTAAATTGGCTAAGAATCACACAAAAGTATAGTGTTAACCACGAGTCCCCGGCAACGGCGCCAAAAACTTGTTAAGACTTTGGCAAGTGTACCAAATCGTTCTAAGTAATAAAACCAGTAAGACCGGATATCGTTTCCCAAGAGACTCGTGTCACCAAACAATCGTATAATTTCCAACTAACTTAGACTAAAGAATGCTTCATAATTTGTGTTTTTGTACAATCAAAGTAAACATGAAACATAATCGATAAAAGTGATCTTAGATACTCAAACACTTGGAAATGGAAAGATTAGAAATGATATGGAATGATATTGTTGGGGGTATGATTTCACCTACTTCATTCTTATGTATAGAAAATCACTTCCTCTTCATTAATATGCCAATGTCAATCTACTAAATTACTCAAACCCAATCCCTTGGTAGAGAGAGCCTAGACTTCCTTATTAGGCTCCAATCCCTTGGAAGACCTAACAATTATTTCCGCATTAAGAATTGAGATCTAAGACAACCAAAGGTCCTAATTCTATCCCTAGATATTGTTTCCTTTAGGTGTTTAATCCAAGTCCAGATTTACCCAACATTTCCCAATATCAAGCAAACCCTAAAATCATGTAATGGGTAGCAACTTCACAACAAGCATTAAGAAAAGGAATTAAACACTAACAATCAATGAAAGAGGCATAAATTTATTCAAAACATAGTAGTTTACATAAGATTTCAGTGGCTACATCAATCCCCCAACAATAATGAAACTAGCTCTCCATGAATGGAGAGCTCAAGCTTACAACAATGGTGGAAATGGAGGAAGGAAGAAGACCCAAGGGTGAAGAAGGACTGTTCCCACAGCTCCTAGCTCGCCTCCTAGAGCTCCAATTGAGAGAAAACGTGTCTGGGCAGCCAAAGATACCAAAGCCCTTACATGTTTCTAGGTTAAATAAGCTGTCTGCCACATCAGAAAAAATCGCGCCCAGCGCCCCCTCTGTTTCGCGCCAGGGCGCGAGACTCACTGGAAAGTCACGCCCGGGCGCCCCATTTCTCGCACCCGAGCGTGAAACTCTCTGGAAAAACAATTTTGGACGAGCGTCCACTGAAAATGGATGAGCGTATACTCATACGTCCAAAGGACGAGCGTCCACTCATACGTCCAAAGGACGAGCGTCCACTCATACGTCTAAAAGACGAGCGTCCACTCAAACGTCCAAAGGACGAGCGTCCACTGCTCTCTTGACGAACGTCCACTGCTCATCCTTGCTGTACGAGCGTCCTCTTGTCGTCTTCGTTGGACGAGCGTTCTCTTCTCGTTGGACGAGCGTTCATTTCTCTCTGGACGAACGTCCTCTTAGCTCGCTGGACGAGCGTCCGGTTCTCTCTGAGCGAGCGTCCGCTCGTGCTAACAGTCTGGACGAGCGTCCTCTCATGCGTCCACAGGACGAGCGTCCACTTATCATGGACGAGCGTCCTCTCGTGATGCACACTGGACGAGCGTCTCTGGGCGAGCGACGAGCGTTTCTGCAGCTCTGCTTGCTGATAGTGGTTGGTTCAACTTTAGACATTATTGGAGACCCTTCCAAGCACATTATTAGCTACAAAATAGGGGATTATAGATGAAATTACATCAAAGTTTCCTAAAACACAATTATTCAGAAAACAAGACAAAAGAAGAGGATTAAACAAGTTATAAGTTAGAAAGGAGTTGATTTTGCTACTAAATTGATGCTTAAATAATGGTAAAAATTAGCATTATCAATGGTTAATGTATTGTATGATATTTTTGTGAAGCCATTATTAAAGTTTGTTCGTCGCAAATCTTCAGATTCAACTGATGACGACTTTTAGTTTGTAAAATTGTAAGCAAAAGCATTATTGCATCAACTGTAAGACATATGTGGATAAACAATTCGAAAGTTGTGTCCACACTGTGAGATCCTAAATAATTACCACATATAAATACATGTCAAATCTTGATTAACGCACCCCAACCCCACACTCTGGCCATCATTAAATGCACCGTGCCACGTCAAAACGCACTCACACCCACTCTGCATGCAACTGCCAAGTGTCACGGCTGGAACATTCGAAAAACCTTAGTGGAAGACAAGTGGCATGTGGAGAATGGACGTTCGTCCTGCGTGGGAAGGGAAAAAAATTATTTTCTGAAAAACTCTTCTCCACTCTTCTGCATGCTTCATCTTCTTCCCCGAAATTCTGATTTCAAATTCTCTGCCTTCTCTCTGAAACCACTTCAACTTCTCTCCACCGTAACTCATCACCATCTTCTCCGATTTACTTTCAGAGACCGTGGAAACGTTCCCTGAACCGTGAGCATCGTTCTGGACCGAACAGAACTGGGATTTGAGCTGGTAAGTTCTCGTCTCTGAACGTTCGTCCATTTAGTTCATGCGAACCAAGTTCTGGTTGCATGCATGGGTTATAGGTCTGAGTTGTTTATGATTTTGGGTATTTTAGATTAAGTGAAAAGCTGTTGAGTGACTCTTTGGATAGAAAGCTGTGAGAAGTCGAACACAACCCTTGTATTTGGAAGTTCACTGCTGAACCAGGTAAGGGAAGCTCAGTAATTTAATTGATACTTGTATGTAACGTGAAAGCATGATGTGATGATGTGAACCGGATATATGAGTAATATGTTTTGTAATTATGCATGAACGAACACTGTTTTTGTTTGAATATGGGTGATATTGTTTGAACTGTATGTTGATGATGAAATGTTTCAATTGGAAAATGGATAAGTTATGTAGAGTATGAGATGATAATATGAATTCTATAAAGTATGAGATTTATGATGGAGATAAAATTATAAGATATGAATCGTATGAAAAATGAGGAGTTAATGTAGATGAAAAATCTGGAAAATATGATATTCCTTACCTTGATAATGCACGCTCGTCATCGAACGGTCTTATACCGTTCGGTTTCCCTGAAAATGACTTAGAATGGAATTCTTTCATTTGGAAGGAACTCTGCTTGAGAACGAGCGTCCTTTTGTGAAAAGGCTAGGTTTGAGCGTTCGGCTCAGCCTAGTGGTATCCAACGATCGTAATTAATTGAAGTTATATTAGTAACGCTCGGTTTTATAATCCAGCGTTCGTTATAGGTAGCGCTTAGTCTTATACTAAGCGTTCGTCCCAATGAGCTCTCGGTCTTATATCGAGTGTTCGTTCTAATTAGTGCTCGGTCATCTACCTAGCGTTCGTCCTAAGCAGTGTTCGGTTTTATACTGAACGCTCGTCCTTATCTTTGATTCCTGAGCGAACGTAAATAGCGTTCGTCCAAATTATTAGTTGGCGTTCGGTCATTGACTGGCGGTGTTGTCTCCGGATTAAATCACGCTCGTTTTATTTATCTAAATAATTTTTGGTGTATCTATCCATTTGATTCGACCTAGAGTCATTGTACTTGAATTATTCTAAGTATTATTCAGACTTTCTAGAATCAGTTCATTTAACTGATTTAAGTATTCGTAACGTCCGTCAGCAGGCAGGTGTTCGTTTCTTTTGTTCAGAAACGAGGAATTTCTCTGTACTGTGATAACGTTCGTCCTTATTTCAAAAAGGATGAACGCTCGTCATTTTATGAAAGTGGAACAAAGAATGAAAATGTGATTAAGAAGAAAAGTTATAAGGTGCGAACGGTATTTTGAGTGAAACATTGAAAGTGGAATTTGAACGAGCGTTCCAAGGAGGAACGTCTCTATGATCTGAATGTGATAAGTTGTGTAGTATGACCATGGTAAAGCTGCTGATGACTGTTCATCCTGATATTCCGTGAGTGTTCGTCCTCATGTAGAGGGGAGTAGGTCATGTGTGGGAATGGCAGGAGGTCCTAGTCCTACTGAGTACTTTGGACTGATAGGGCTAACCTCGGGTGGCAGCTGTTGAGCGTTTACAGTTATCACATCACCCGAGTGCACGAACGCCTGTAGATACATGGATTCATACAGTCCGGACGGTCGGGTTTTATGAGAGTTTGGATGATTGAGTCTATGCTGATACATTGTTATATGTCTTGTATGTTGATTGCTTATGTTATATTGTATGTTGGTTGTATGAATTAAATTACCTAAGCTTACCCTTGCATTTCCTTGTGTTGTCTACTGTTTATGTACGTCCGTCTTGTCAATGCAATGATCATCCGTGTGGATGTGAGCAGACGGAGAGGCGCTGCTTGAAGAAACACTGGAAGAAGAAAATTTGGAGGACGCCAATCTGGTCGAAGTAGAGGTTAAAGCCGAGCCTTAGTGCGCTCGTTAAGTTTTAGTCTTTAGTATAGCGGTGTAGCTTTTCGCGACGTTCGGTTATTTGGTTTTGTAAAACCGTTCGTCCTGAACCTTGGTTACATTGTAGAAATTTATGAACTCTGTATCAGTTTAACGTTCGGTTTTAATAGCTGATTAATTTAAGACTGCACTGTTTAATTCTGTAAATGTGATTAGTTCTAATTTATGGTAATTACTATATTTTGGGATGTTACACACACCATTGAAAATGTACCAAGCTTCAACTTATCTTTATTCTCTCCTCAATTGTAACTTACCAAATCGATTTCATCAACTAATTATCGTACTTCAGAATCTAATTCCCCTTGAAAAAATTATTTTAACACCAAACTTTTATAAACAAAATGAAAGATTAGAACAAAATCCAGAAGGGAATAATCAAAGAGAAAACAGAATATCAGAAGAGAATTATGCAGATTTCATTCGTCATCCTCTTTCTCTCGTCATCCTCTTTCTCACACAAAAACAATGTCTTTATAGCACCATACAGTCAACATGTAATGTAAAAAAGAATAAAGTTTGTTAAACATGTTTCCTTCTGCCTAATCAATTCCGACAAATACTGTCACGTAATGGTTACATAATCCTTGAGGTAAATGGGTTTCTTTCAAATTTATTGGGGTCTTGCATTCCTCTTGAATATTCTCTAGATTTGGCTATTCAACTATATTGGGTCTGTTAGGAGAAGTGGGAACATCTCCTCCCTCTTCAATATTCACCTTGTCCTCAAGGTGAAATTGGGCTTGAATATGTGCACATGGTTCCCAGGTGGCCTCTTCCAAAGGAAGGCCCTGCCATTGAATTAAAACCAATTGTTGTGGAGCATCAATGTCGGTGGACAACTTCCAATCCAAAATAGCAGTAGGAGTGAGTATTGGTTGATTGCCTTCAATGTCAAGGGGAAGACTTAGTGGTTGAGGGGAAGGAAGAGGACCCTGGTGAGGCTTAAGAAGGCTCACATGGAACACATTATGTATCTTGGCAGTAGAAGGAAAGTCCAATTTGTAGGCCACGTCACCTATTTTTTCAAGAACCTGATAAGCGAAGAACCTTTTTTGCAATTTGCCAAGGTAATGACCAATGAGGGAGTGTTAGCGACGAGGACGAAGCCTCACATAAACCCAGTCAACGATGTTGAAGTGAACATCACATCAGTGGGAGTCTGACCAATGTTTCATGGTTTGTTGAGCTTTGAGAAGATTGGATTGCAATTTGCAAATAATTTATTCGCGGGAGTTGATTTCAAATTGGGCCGCAGCATTGATAGTATCCTTAACCGAAGTTTGAGGGATGTTTGGTGGAGAACGGCCGAACATAACTTCAAAGGGAGTGAAACCAGTGGAGGAATTAACGGTGGTGTTGAAACACCACTTTACCCAAGGAAGGAATTTGCCCTATAAAGATGGTCTATAATGGACAAAACAACGCAAATACTGTTGGAGAATCTTATTTGAAACCTCAGTTTGTCCGTCTGTTTGAGGATGGTAAGTTGTAGACATGCGCAACTTGGTGCCACTCAAAGGAAAGAGTTCCCTCCAAAAGTGACTAACAAATATAGGATCGCGGTTTGAAATTAAGCTTCGAGGAAGACCATGTAATTTACACACCATATTAGTGAAGAGATCAGCAACCTTAATGGCGATGAATGAGCGGGGCAATATACCAAAATGTGCACCTTTAGAAAACCGATTCACCACAACCAAGATAGTATAGTGGCTGATATGGAGGCAGTCCAATTATGAAGTCTAGAGAGATATCCTCCTAGCTGCATGACGAAGGAGGGATAGGTTGTAGCAAGTCTGAGGAACGTTGGGTGGGAATCTTTGTTTGTTGAAAAGTGGTGCAATGAGCAATGAAAGAGATGATGTCTTTCCTCATACAGTCTCCAATAAAAGTTAGTCTGTATTTTAGCCAATGTAGGAGTAGCCCCTAGATAACCAGCCAAAGGGGTCGAGTGAAACTCTTGGAGGTTCAAGGGAATCATGGAGCAAGACTTGGGAAGCCAAATTTTCCCTTTATAAAGTATGAGATCTTGTTGAATGGAAAAGTCAGGGAACATGGAGGGGTCCTGCAAAATATTACTCTTAAGATCCAAGAAAGTAGTATCAGAAGCAAGAGTGTGTTTAAGATCTTGGAGAAAGCCCATGTGAGACAAAAAATGAGGAAAAATGAGCCTACATTAGGTGAAACACGGGAAAGTGCATCAACAAAGGTGTTTGTTTTTCCTGATTTATAATGTATCTCAAAGTCGAATCCCAATAATTTGGCTACATAGGACTGTTGGTCAGGAGTTAGGACAGTTTGATAGCAATTCCTTGATGGTCTGTTGATTAGTGTAGATGATGAAGTGGCGACCAAGCAATTTTGTCACCATTCTGAATAACAGATGTGATAGCAAAAAATTCCCTGATGTACGTTGATGAATGTCACAATTTAGGGCAAAATCGCTTACTGAAAAAAGCAATTGGATGTCCTCCTATGATAAAACAACCCTCGTACTAAAACCAGAGACATCAGTTTGAATAGTGAAAACTAAATCAAACTGTGGCAGAGCCAATATTGGGGCAGTAGTAACAACAGTTTTAAGGTTCTCAAAAGCCGTAGTAGCTGAAGTAGACCAGATAAAGTTATCCTTCTTAAGTAAATCAATTAAGGCAAAAGCAATAGAGGCATACCCCTTTACAAATCGACGGTAAAACCCTGTGAGTCCAAGAAAACCATGTAGGGAGTTCAGAGTGATTGGTAGCGACCAATCAACGATATCTTGGACCTTTGAAGGATCTGGTGTGACACCATGTGACGAGAAAAGGTCTAGTTTAGAGAATCATGTAGCATTACAAAGTTCATCAAAAAAACTCATCTACCGTAGGAATCAGAAATTTGTCTTTAACGATATGGTGTTAAAGACACGATAATCAATGCAAAATCGCCATGTATCGTCTTTCTTCTTGTCAAGAAGAACAGGGGAAGAATAAGGGCTTGTGCTTGGCGTAATGAACCCCGAGTCTAGCATCTTTTGAACCTGGACCTCAATTTCTTACTTCTGAAAATGAGGGTATCTGTAAGGGCGCACTGAAATGAGAGCCATGTTGGGTAAAAGGTTGATGGAATGGTCAATATAACGGGATGTGGGAAGGGTGGTTGGCGGGGAAAATAGAACAGAGTAGGTGGTGATTAAGTTTTGTAGTTGGGGAGTAGAAGATGAAGGGATAGCAGGATTAGAGGGCAAATGAGGTATATGTGAAGTGGGAGAATGGATGGATGGAGAAGGTTCGAGTTTGAGTTGAAAAAGTGCTTCTACTCTGTTGGTGTGTTGTAGGCGTTTAAGTTGGTAGGCTATTATAGGTGTAGGGTTTGGACCTTGTTCTCCCTTGAGTTCTATCATCTTACCCTCCCACATAAATATCATAAAAGACCCATTATAGTCCATGATGAATGGGCTAACTTGAGTAAGCCATTGGACCCCTAATACTGCATCAGTGCCAGAGTGATCCAAGGAGTATAAATCAATAGGGAATTCGAGATAGGCTAATGTAATGTGGGGCTTAGGGCAAAATGTAGTGCAAGGTAAAAATTCCTCATTCCTCACCATGACTGTTAGTGGACTCGAGGTGGGATCAAGTGCAAGGTTAAGAAAATGAGCTACCTTAGTTTGAAAGAAATTGTGTGTTGCACCACTATCAATCATGATTTGTACTTCATAACCATTAATAGAGCCTGTGACTTTGAAAGGTTCTAGGGGTCCAATGACCCGAGAAAGAATGAAGGTTGATCAACCATGCTTCCAAAGTTGGGTTATCTGGTGGGTCACAATCTAATTTTGTGGGTGGCTTAGAAACATCGTCAGGGTCAGAAACAATGAGCAAGAGGAACTGGGACTTACAACGATGGTCAGGTGTATACCTTTTATCACAATTATAGCAAAGGTTCTTCTCACGGCGTGCCTGCATTTCAGCTTCAGTGAGACATTTGATGGGTAGTTTGGAGGGAGGTTTGGGGAGTAGTGGTGGAAGTGGTGGCGATCTGGAGAATTTGGTGAAGGACAAAGGAGATGGAGAATGTTTAGATTTGTCGTCGTGTAATTTGGCGATCGCCACGGCTTGTGGCATGTCGGCAAGCTGAAGGGTTATGACCTCTCGTCGAAGGTGGGGCTAAAGGCCGGAGATGAAGCAACTGAGGTAGAAGCTGGCTAGATACCCTAAGACGCGATTGGCGATCGACTCAAACTCAGAGATATAATCATGAAGGGTCTTAGTTTGAGTAAGGCGGCAGATTGCAGCGATCGGATCGTCAAACTTGGATGGTGCAAATCTCAGTTCCGAACGGAGGAAGGCATCCGAAGAGCTAAGTAGGCCATTATTATGCATCCATTGGTACCAAGCAAGTGCATGTCCCTCCAGGTAGAAGGAAGCAATCTGGGTTCTCTGTTCCGGTGGTGTCATGTGAAAATAAAAAAAGTGAGTGATCTTGAAGATCCAACCCTATGCATCATTATCGTTGAAAGAAGGAAGGTCGAACTTAAGAGGACGAGTAAAGATGTGTTAATGATGGAAAGGTGATATAGGGAGTTTGGATTCCAAAAGAGAAGTGTGAGCAGTTATGTCATGTAACGTGTTTGAGAAATTGGCTTGGGAGAAAAGAATTTGCTCCAGCTTTTTGGCAAGGGAAGAAAAAATGTCAAAAGAATCTGCCATAAGAAGAAGAGGCTCAATAAAAGCACCAATGAGAGGTTAGAACAAAATCCAGAAGGGAATAATCAGAGAGAAAACAGAGAGAAAACAGAATATCATAGGAGAATTACGTAGATTTCATTAGTCATCCCCTTTCTCAAACAAAGGACCACATTATAATATGTTGCTGTATACCACACAAGTTTTCTGAGTTGATGCTCTATTATATATTTTATTTTTTATATTTACATTATAATTCATATAATTCATTGTAATGGTCAAAATATTTTTTCTTAAATGATCAATAAAATTAACTTTTATTAATTTTTGTATATTTTATAATTTTATTTATTTTTATTATAAAAAACGTATTTCATTAAATTAAAAATTATGAATGTAAATAATAATTATAAATAAAGAAGGTTTAAAATCTCAACAAAATAATAATTACTTATAAGAATTTTTATTAAAAAACATTTGCAATATAAATTTGATACAAAAGTCACACTAAAACTCCAAAAATAATTTGTGATGATTCTAATTATGAAGGACTAAAAAACTCTCACAAATTATTTTACCTAAAATAAATATTTCTTAAATTGATTTGCAGAAAGTAAAAATCTCCAGTTAAAGCTATTAAAATGTTAGATTATTAGAAAACGAGAGGCGTATATGGAACTAATAAACTAATCTCGGCAGTGTTGTTTGATGGAACAAACTCATAAAATTTGAGGTTACGAGAGTAATCTTAAATTGGTCAAAGTCAGTATTTGGATAAAAATGAAAAAATTAATAAAAGACTTATACACTCAGCAAAAAAATTTATTAAAAATTGTATCAAAATACCTTGTATTTTTTTTGGTTAAAATATATACCTAATACTCTCATCACTTGTTTCTCATATTATTAAACCATTCATGCCAATAAAGGATGATAATAATGGACTGAACCTACTGCATTTGCTTGTTTAATATCAACACATTTTGTAGTTATCTGAAGAGGTAAAAGGTGCTGCCAAAGAAACATTTTGTAGTTACTAATAATCTCTATTGTTTCTATGGTTGTGGCTTTCACTACAGCATCCTTTCTCCTATTTAGCTGCAAAAGCAACTGGGTTTCTTATGTGTGGGCTTCAATGGCCTTTTTTACATTATTTTTTATCTTCTCTCTCAATTTAGAATCTTGGACTTCATCTTGAGCAGAGGTTACGGTATGTCTAAACTTGAGTAACTCATTACTTGCACACGTACATTAGCATATCATTAAAAATTTTATCATAATTTTGTCATACCCATATCCATTTCAAAAAAAAAAGTCCGACGGTGTTTTAAAACTTACATATACATAGAGATACTTATAAATATTAAAAAATATATTTTTTAGATATTTTTAAAATAAAATTATAAAAAAATTATAGAAATTAAAATTTTTTAATTAAATAAAATATAAATTAATTTTATTTTAATTTTAATTTAATTAAATAAAATATAAATTAAACATTATTTTTATTTTTTCGAGTAAGAGGTAATCGTAGATGAATAGTATAATATCATAAATACCTGTGAAAACCAACTATCCCTTGTTTTTGTATTGAAATTTTAGATCATTATTAAAGATGCATATATTTTCAAACGTATCCTTAGAAATTTTAAAATATATTTTAGGTAGTGTTAAGTATTTTGGTGTTTCTTTAAGTATATTAGATTATTTAAATATTTTTAATTTATTGTATTAGTTTATGATTTTATAATTTATTTGTAAATAATTAATTTATTCTATAATATATTATTTGTAAATGTTTATCAGATTATTTTAAATTCTTTTATTATATTATTTCTAAATGTTTATTTAGATAATTTGTATGAATGTATTTAGTTTATTAAAAAAATAAATTTATTTAAAATTGGTAAATTTATTTAAAATTGATATAAAAAATTTAAAATATTTTTTAGGTAGTTTTAAGTATTATTATTTTGGTGTTTTTTTAAGTATATTTGATTATTTATTGTATTAGTTTTTAATTTTTTAATTTAACAAAAGAATTTATCTTGTTTTCACTTTGAAAGAAAAAAATATTTTTGATAAATGTAAGGACAATGTTAATATTGAGCATGGATCACCATTACAATTGACATAAGTTCAAGAAAGTTCATATTTATATATAAGATATATATTTGTTTTGGTTGAACTATTATTGAAATTAATGCACTTCAAATGTTTTCCTCTGGTCCTGTACCTTTGAGCCAAAAGCCTTGCCAAGTGAATTTAGAAGATTGTGAAATAATAACATCTCCAAATCACAGATTATAACTCATCAGGGTAAATAATTGAAGTTTAAATCAATATCTAATTCATAACTTTAATATATTTTGTGAGTTTTTTAAAATAATAACTTTAAGAATTATTTATCTTTTTCGTTCTTTAATATATTCTCTTTTAGTTTTCACTTTTTGGATAAATCCTATTGTGAATAATTATAATTTTATGGGTTAAATATGTTTTTAGTCCTTAAACTATTGGTTGTTTCTGGTTTTCGTCTCTCTTTAAAAATAAGGTACAATTTGGTCCTAATTCTTTTCAAAATATTGGTTTTAGTCCTCGAAAATTAACACCGTTAAAAATTTGGTCCTCATTTAGTCAACAAAATGAGGACTAAAACCAAAGTTTTGAGGATTAAAACTAAAGTTTCGAAAAGAATGAGGACTAAATTGTACCTTATTTTGAAAGAGGGACGAAAACCAGAAACGGCCAATAGTTTAAGAACTAAAAACATATTTAACCCTAATTTTTAAGATAAAACACTTATTAGTGTTTATCTTTTATTATTTTGGTTCTTTAAAAGTTATAAATATTTTATTGATGTAAGGTCCTGGAAAGAAAACTGTATGGGTTGTGGGGTCTTATTTTCTGAGGCAGCCAGACCCAAAGGGCCAAAGGCACCATGACCTTAGAAGGGTTCCTTCATTTTCCCAACTCTAAACCAATTTCCAGTTCTTCTTTCTCTCTCTAAAACTCAGTTCCACTTTCCTCTTCCTTCTTTGCCTTCTCTCTACCCTTACACTTATTTGAACCGTTGAAAATTCAAATAGGTGGTGTTCTTTCGCTCACGGAGTTGAGAGCTTCCCTTCTATCCGATTAAATTTCCATTCGGACGGGTAAGTCAGTTTCTCCACTTTTTTGGAACCTAGGGCATGCAGCTAGTGGTGCTCCTTTTTTATTCTCTGTCTATTCTAGTTCTAAGAGTTGTTTCCATCACCATTTAGGTGGTTGTAGGGCACTGTTGGACTTTCGCTGTAAAGGCATTGTTAGGGCACTCTAGTTGGTTGTACTGCTCAACTTCAAGGTAAGGGGAGCTAGTTGTTTTGTTTGAAATTTATTTATGAGATATATGCATGTTGAATCCTGAATTGGTGCGTTGATTTAAACTGTTATGTACCTATTGAGTATAAATTGGCTTGTGTTATGATGCTGAACATTGTGCATGTAACAGTGTATTGGTTGTAAGTTGTTATGATAAAAATTGGTGAATGTGGTTTTGGTTGGACTGAGCGATAATTCAAATTTGATATGTTTAAGGTTTGGGTTCTGTCAGAGGAGGGTTAGAGGGGAGGTAAGGTAAGTATGCACTGTTTTGAGTAAATTGGTAGTAGTACAAGTCAATTGAGGGGAAGTAACATAGTGATTTTGATTAACACAAGTCTAGGATGAGCTTAGTGAGTTGAAACAGTTTAGAGGGATCCTTTGTGACTTGTTGAGAGCCTTTCTTTGTTGGTAGGATAGCGGAACCTTAAAAACTTGAGTTGGCACATCCCTGATCATAGAGCAGCCCTGGCCTGGTCCAGTCAGTTGTGACTAGTCATATGTGCTGGCGTCGAAGGTGAGTTTGATGCGTTCAGACGTTGGGTTCTTCTCTGGTGACTAATTGGACAGTTGGGTTGGTTTAGAGGAGTCAATATAATTGGTGAGGGGTCAGAAAACTGAGTGAAGTCTTTAGAAAATGGTTGAAATGAGATTGGGTACACAAGTTGCAGGAATTGATATTTTAAAAGATAAAACTGGATTTAATTACTTTAGATTAGTACTGGGAAGGATTCGGATCATCTAGGCAAGTATGATTACACTTAATAATCGAATTGGAGGTCTTAGAAGTTAGCTAAGAGCTCTAAAAATGGTAAGGATTAGTGTGAGTGTGTGATTCTGCAGAATTCGCGTTCTACAAATTATGCAGTATCATTATGCGAGTTGTCTCGCATAGCGAGACCCTGTAGAGGGTGCTCACTGTCTTGGTAATTCGCTGTGCAAGTTGGTGCGCCATGCGAATTACCAGGGGGTGATGCTCACTGTTTATAGACTCGCCATGACGAATCTTGTCGCTATTTGATAATGCTAACTTTTACCATTATTTAAGCATCAATTTAGTAGCAAAATCAACTCCTTTCTAACTTATAACTTGTTAAATCCTCTTCTTTTGTCTTGTTTTCTAAATAAATGTGTTTTTGGCTACTTTGATGTACTTTCATCAATAATCCCTTATTTTGTAGCTAAAAATGAGCTTGGAAGAGTCTCCAACAAATTATAGAGATGAACCAAAGTGAGCACATGCAGGAACGCTCGTCACAAAGAGGAACGCTCGTCACAGAGAGGACGCTCGCCCAGGAGAGGGGACGCTCGCTCAGAGAAATGGACGTTCGTCCAGCGAGTTAAGAGAACGCTCGTCCAAAAGTTCATGGAGGACGTTCGTCCAGAAAACAGAGAGGACGCTCGTCCTGCAAATATAGAGGACGCTCGTCCAGAAGGCAGATGAGGACGCTCGTCCAGAGAGCAGAAGTGGACGTTCGGTCAGGCAGAGGAGAGGACGCTCGTCCAGCAAAGAGAGAAGAGGACGCTCGTTCGTCCAGAGCGCAGTGGACGCTCGTCAGCGAGATGCTCAGCGGATGTTCGGCCAGGAGAATAGGACACTCGTCCAATTTAGAGGCGCTCAGTACGCTCGTCACTTTCAGTGGACGCAGTTTTTGCGAGAAGGCGCGAAACAGGGAGGGCGCCGGGCGCGATTTTTACTGATGTGGCAGCATAATCTATTTAACCCTAAAACGCGAAAGGGAAAGGGTCTTTGGTTCTTTGGAGGTGCATCTCACTCAGAGGAGAGCTGCTAGGGCTCGTGGGAACACTCCCTTCTTCCTCTTGGGTTCTTCATCTTCTTACATGGCCATTTTGTAAGCTTAAAGGCTCTCCATGGAAATGGAGAGCCAAACCCATCTTGTTGGGGATAGATGTAGTCTTTGAACTCTTGTGTAATTGTTGAATGCTTTGATTATATATATGCCTTTTCTATCAATTGCTAGTATTCTTGTTTCCGATCTTAAAGCTTGCATGTAATGGGGACGTTCATGACTTGATTTTGGGGTTTCATGGGTTATGGGGACGTAAGATGAAACCTTGAACTTAAACAAGAGTCCTTGTGGTTCATTGATTCTAGGGATGGAAGATGATTCACATGTTGTCTTAGATCCTAGCTCTTTAATGCGGGTTTGCTTGTTAGATTGTCCAAGGGATTGGAGTTTGATAAGGAAAACCTAGGCTCTTTCACCTAAGGGATTAGGGCTAGAGTGTTTTAGTGGATTGACTTTAGTAAATTGATAGAGAGGAGATGAAATTGGTCTTACACAAGAGTGCATTGGTGAAAACTAACCTTAACAATGTCATTTCATACCATTTCTAGTCTTTTTCATTTCCAAGTGCCTTCAATACCAAAGTCCAACCTTGTAATTATGTAGGAATTTACATTTTTGCACTTGTTTTGTAAATTGATGTTATGTTATTGAGTCTATATGAGTTGTTAATCGCACAATTCTTTAGTATTACGAGTCTTTTGGGAAAACGATACCCGGTCTTACCGGTTTATTACTTGAACGATTCGGTGCACTTGCCGAAATCACCTAACACTATGCGACTGGTGGTGGTCTGGGATCACTGCCCAATTAATTCGAAGGGTGAGTGAGGCGCATAGCGAGAACTTTGGGGAGGTTGGTCTCTGTCTGGGTTCCCGCATAGCAACCTGGGTACGTTATGCAAGAGGTTGAAGTCTGATGTATGTTGCGACTTAATTCGCTATGCGAATTAAGGTGTGCGCCGTGCGAGAGCCTCCTGTCTCGCCCTACGAGTAGAATGCGTTGTGCGATAAAGATAAAGATAGATTAAGTAGTATTGTTTAGATTAAGCTATTAAGATATTACTTTTATTTTTGTTCTTTGTTCTTGATTAAAAATCCTATGTTCACCTATTTAAAGAATGTCATGGTTCAATGAAAAAATCATCACATTGAGTTTTATCGCATCTATTTTGTGTGTTATCTATATTTAACAAAGTTGTATCAGAATTTTCATGCTCTGAGTGTCGGGTGACAGAAAAAAAATAGAGTCAACATGCTTGAGAAAAATAAAAGATTGAGATGACCAATCTTGTAAATGGTATTTGTTTGCAAATAAGAGTCCTTCTTAGATACCAAAATGTATGGGATGTGGTGGAGAGCGAGTACTAAGAACCCAAGAAGGACAAAGAACAGACGGTAGTCTAAACTGTTACATTGAAAAAGATCTGAGTGAAAGACAAATCGACTTTATACCAATTGTACAGAGCAGTGGACGAATCAGACTTTAAGAAGATAGCAAAAGTTGCATCTTCAAAAGAAGCCTGGGAGATCCTTGAGATAACGTATAAAGGGGACAACTGTGTTAGGTAGATCTGCTTCAAACTCCCAGAGAGGAGTTTGAAAATCTAAAGATGGAAGACAGAGAATAAGTGACTGGGTACATAATTTGGATGGAGAAAGTGGCAAAATCAACTCGGCAAGAATGAAGAACCGTTGCCAGCCTGCCAGGTTGTGAAGAAAATTTTGAGATCATTAACAAATGATTTTGAAAGCAAAGTTTGCACCATTAAGGAGTCCAAGGACCTATCAACACTTTTAGTTGAAGAGTTTGTTGAGTCACTTAAGGCACACAAACAACGTAGAAAGAAGTACTTTCAACCACTTGATCAAGCACTTCAAACACAACATAACGTGAAGGAAGATGCTCAGAACATAGGGCCAAGGTCTTGAAGGACGTGACAGAGGTGATTTTAAAGATGACAGGAAAGAGCAAATCGGTCAATAAAATCGGTGTGACCGAAGACAAGGGAACAGTCGAGGAGGTCAGTGAAGAATGGAGTGTTTTAAGTGTGACTAGCACAACTACTATATAAACGAGTGCAGATTGACGAAGTGCTACAACTGTGGTAAGAAAAATCTTTTTACAGAGGAAGATGATAAAGAAATAGTTAAATTAATGTCAAAGAGCTCAAAGGCTAACCTGCCAAGATGGAGATCAGATGTCGAGCTATTTCCAGGTTGTGTCGAGCTGATTGTTGTCAAACTAAATCTGAGTAGGAGATTGGAAGTCGGGCACGAGGAGAACTCAAGAAGCTTCGTCAAGTAGCGTAGGGAGCCCAACATTGTGGATGGAAAGCTCGAAATTTCTAGTAGAGAGCTCTGAAGTGCAAAGCTCAATGTAGATAAGAGTTCGACATAATGTGCAGAGAACTCGATTGAGAGCCTGGTGAAAAGCAACTGTTGAATTGTTTGAGAGCTCGGTGAAGAGCTCGAAAGAAGAGGTCACTGTGCAATTGGAGAGCTCAATGAGCCTAAGAGAACAAGAAGGAAACTTGGATGAGCAATTGAAGAGCTCGACTTTCTTGGTTCAATGACTACATAACTCGGTGAAGTGTAAGACATGCTCGATTAACCTGATGGGAAGCTGGGAAAGGTTGGCAAAGAGTGTGGATAGTCCAAAAGGGGACATCCAGAGCTCGACAAAAAGGGTTGAGATGATGCCAAGCTCAACAAAGATGTTGGAGATCATAATGATGAGGGTGGCGAACCTGGAGATGAAAATGACGACGATAAAACACGATAAAATATTGGAGCTCGTGGAGTAGAAAGTAAGGCAATCAAAGATGTTGGTGAAACTGATACAAGAGGTCGTGAATAAGAAACTCCAAGAAATATATGAGGAGATATAGGTCTAAGGAAAGTCAATTGGAAGCTTCAAGAAAAATTGAAGATTTTTAGCATGGAGAACCAAATATGGAGGGAGTTAGCATAAAATAATATGAAACAGGATCCTACAAATGTTAGCAAGGAGAACCACCATCATAGTGAAGTAGCCGCTAACAAGTCGAATTTCTATGTATCCGCTAACAAGTCGAATTTCAGAAACAATGATATTGGATGTAGAATCATGATTGTGGGGATAGTCGCGAAGAAAATCATAAAAGAGTTGAAGCGTGATAGATCGTGGTGATATCAATGTTAATGGAAAGAAGGCCACAGCAAACAACAAATAAACAAATGTTAAAAACAAGTTAGTCAAGGTCAAGAAGAGGTCGACAATAATGAAAATGAAGTCTATAAAAATAATTAGAAAGTCAGTCAAAATAATAGAGAAGTCGATAATGATAAAAATTTAGAATCCGAATCTGATTGAAAGAAACAAGTCCGAGGTGGGGTGATGTATATAAAAATCTGAAATATAGGAATGAAAGATAAAAAATTTTAAGTTTATGGAAGAGGTTTGTTAAAAAAACTTAAATTAAATATAGATTTTAAATCTTATTTTATCTTTGCCACATATGTTGTGGTGGTTTTGATTCCTAATTATTAGTTTAGGTCCAGTAATTTTAGTTTGATTTTGAGATAGATAAAATAAATTGATAATTTTGATTTTCTATTATTAGACTGGGATGGAGTATTTATTCTTTTGTTTATATAGATAAAGATAGATTAAATAGTATTATTTAGATTAAAGAGGGAATATTATCTTTTTGTTTTTATTCTGTGCATCTATGCTATGGGTCAGGAAAAAAAAACGCCATAAGTAAGTTTTAGTGCATCTATATTTCTTTGTGTGTCATCTATATTTAACGTGTAAGAGTTCCAGAAATCTTGACACGAACTTGTGGTTGATAAATAGGGTTTGATGAAAAGAGTTCCTGATGAATTAAGGATTATGAGAAACAAGAAGGGGAAGACACCAATTGAAGTATTTTATGATGAACACAACCAGTTATCCAAAGATATCAAAGAATCTGCTAAAGGAATAGCTGAGTCTGGGATGGTTGTGGCAACGCTTGTTGCTACTGTAGCATTTGCAGCTGCTCTCACTGTTCCAGGTGACAAGAAATCTGTTAACAATGCCTGGTTCATAGTTTTCATAGTCACAAATGCAATCGCACTGTTCACTTCTTCTGCGTCCATACTCTCTTTCTTGTCAAATTTCACTTCTTCAAGATTCGGAGACGCTGAATTTGTTATATCACTACATCCCAGCTTGACTTTTGGCTGGGAGTTACTAATAATCTCCGTTGCTGCTATGGTTGTGGCTTTCGTTGCAGCATCCTTTCTGATATTTGATCACACAACAAAATGGGTTTCTTATGTAGTGACTCCAATGGGGATTTTCCCATTGCTTGTGTTTATTCTCTTCCAATCTAAGTTCTTCGACGACTCCTATTGGTCTAAATACTATCGTCCCAAACTTGAACTCAGGCACCTACGTTAGCATCATTAAGTGTGTTATCCTATATTTTTCTGTCTTAATTACTCCATGGTTGTATTCTCCACCTCATTGTATAATTTGTTTTTGAAATAATAAAGTTTGTGCTTGAATTTGAAATTATTGAACATGGATATCATATCACTTTGAATGTACTTTTTTATTAAATTTTATGCTTAATGTTTGGTGTAGATTAATTCTATACTTTGTGATTTTTGATTTATTGAAAAATATGACTTAAAACTTAAAAGTAAAATAAAATACTTATATTTAGAGATAGAATATGACTATTAAATTTTTGAACTTAATATATAGTGAAGACTTCTACCCACAGTTATAATAATTTTAGGAGTTTACTATCCCCGTAACCTTCTAATACCATGTAGCACATTTACCTATAATTCCAAAACTTCTCATTCTTTCCATTGTTTAGGTCTGTTGACTGTCTTCTCACAATCTGGCCTTACAATATTTAAACGAGTAAGCACTGTAACTTCTTCCAATGAACTAAAAGACTTGTTTGGATAATTTTATTTTATCAATACCCATAAAAGATGAAAAATAAGAAACATTAATAAAATAAGGTTTTAACAATTACTTTACTGCTAACTTTTTTATATTTTTAACCATGCACGTGTTTGATAAATTTGCGCAGCATGAGAAAAAATTCATATCCACCAAACAAATATGAAATAAATTTAAACATATAATTGGATTATATAAACGAGTGAGTAACGTTGAATAAATAATAAATTGGAGTAAAATAGATAATTAATTAAATAAAATCTAGAATTATATCCGTTCAGAGCTAAGGTTTTGTAATAAAATATCTTTTTGTTATTTTTTATTAATTATATAAATTTCCAACAACACAAGTACTTGGCAGCCTCTCTCCAAGGGTTGTTGCAGCCTTTACCTATACCTCAAGCAATCTGGGAGGAGATTAGTATGGATTTTATAGTAAAATTGCCCAAATATCATGGGTTTGATACTATACTAGTGGTGGTGGATAGACTCAGCAAATATGGCCATTTTATCCATGTTAAATACCCTTATACAGCCAGGTCAATAGCTGAAGTGTTCGTGAAGGAAGTGATTAGGCTTCATGGGATACCTATGACTATTGTCAGTGATCGAGACTCCACATTCTTGAGTGCTTTTTGGAGGGAGATTTTCCGCCTACAGGGAACACATCTGAACATGAGCACTCCTTATCATCCAGAGTCGGATGGACAAACAGAAGTTTTGAATAGGGTGCTGGGAACTTACTTGCGCTGTTTTAGTTCAGAACAGCCCAAGATTTGGAGTACAGTATTGCCTTGGGTGGAATTTTGGTACAACACTAGTTACCAAGGAGCATCCAAATGCACACCTTTTGAAACTGTATATGGACAACTGTTAGTTGCAAAACCAACGGCAAGTTCACCGGTCGCAACGTAGCAAGTGATAAATATCGTTCTCTCCCAAGGGACTTGTGCAACACATGATAATTCTTCCATTCATAAATCACTTAGACATCAAAGTGCACAAAATAACACAAGAAACTCGTTTTGGTATTTTTATCAAACAGTTGGTGTGCAAGGAATTTAACATAGAGTATTTACAATTTGTTAAGACTATAATTCATCCATTTCATTCTCATGCATTCACAAACATCTCAATTTCATCCAATAGGTGTTCAATTTCAGTTCTAGGTTCAATTCATATTTCTCAATACATCAAGAACCAAAATTCATGCATGGGGGATCAATTCAAAAGCAAGCATTAAGCATAGAAATTGAATACTAACATGAATTGGAACAACATATATCATTAACATTACAAAATACATAAGAATTCCATGTTTTACAACTAATCTCAACAAATAGGAAAAACCCTCCATGGTGGAGAACTTAGGGTTCTACAAAATTGAAGAGATAAGGAAGAAATTGAAACCATAGAAGTGTGCATAGCCTTTCCCAAGGTTCTTTACAGCTGCTCCATGCTCCAATTGCGCTTCCCCTTCGCATCTCCATCTCCAATTCGTGACCCATCTTCTTCCTCAACCCAAAAGGGGCAAAATCACCATTGATGAAGCTTGAAGACCCAAGGAGGAAGATGGGTTGTTCCCACAACTCCTAGCTCACCTCCAAGTGCTCCAGGTGAAGGAAAACGCGTCCAGCTCCAGGAAGATGCAAAGCCCTTCGAGTTTCAGTCCTAAATAGACCAAATTTGCCACATCAGCATTGTCACCGCTCAACTGCACCCCAGCGGCAGCATTCTAGAGAGTTGGCGCTCAGCGGCACGCCAGCTGCACTCCAACGACAGCATTCCAGAGAGCTAGCGCTAAGCTGCACAAAAACTATGCCGCTCAGCTACAGCAAGTCTGGTCGGGTGGCGCTCAACTGCACGCCAGGTGCACCCCAGCGGCAGCACTTATGTTCATTGTTGTTCTTTTCACACTTCTTGCTTATGTGGTTCTTTGATTCTTTGGATTGGCGAATTGATCTTTCATTGTCCAAAAACATGTTCCTTTGATTTATTGCTTGTTTTCCTCCACTAGAATTGCTTCCTATTCATTTATTTCACACACTCAAACAAAGAGATTAGAGGTAAAAACAAACATATACTAAATAAAACACAAGAAAACTAGAAAACACACTAAACTTGAGGATAAAACACGATAAAAGCTATGGAGGAGTTGATTTATTCACAAAATATATACACAAAAACACGTAAAATCAACCGTTATCAACGACCCCCTCCAACACGTTTCATTCCTGGGGAAACAGTGGTGGAGGTAGTTGCACAAGACTTACAAACCCGAGATGAAGCTTTGACACAACTGAAATATCATCTGGCCAGAGCTCAGGACCAGATGACACACTACGCCAACAAGAAGCGGATGGAAGCCAAGATCCAAGAAGGAGATTGGATATTCCTTAAAATCAGGCCTCATAGACAGACCTCTATGCCCACACGGGTACACCCAAAGCTGTCCGCAAGGTATTATGGACCATTTTTTGTGGAGAAACAAATAGGACATGTTGCTTTTCGCTTGCAATTACCAGAAACATCAAGAATACACCCTGTATTCCATGTTTCCCAATTGAAACTAGCCATAGGAGATCATCCGGTGGAAGGACATCTCCCAACTGAACTGCAAGATGATAAACCTATGTACATTCCTCTGAAAGTGTTACAGCGCAGGAACCAGCAGCAGCAAGGAGAGGAGATTCCCCTAGTTTCAATACAATGGCAAGAAGGTGGTTTGGATGGTGCTACTTGGGAGGAGGAACATTACATCCGACAGCAGTTCCCTGACTTCAACCTTGAGGACAAGGTTGATCTTGGGAAGGAGGATAATGTTAGACAATTAAAAGTGTATGTGAGGAGGAATAAAAGGGGAGAAAGTTAGTGGCGGGTAGAGGGGGAAATCTGTTAGAGGAGAGATGGTTAGTTTGTTAGAAGAGAGAGAAGGAATATAAATAACAAACAGATTTGAGAGAGAGGAGGGAGAACATTTTGGATATTGAGACTGGACCTCTTGGCCAGTGGAGGAAGGGAGGCTTCCTTGGAGGAGATAGTATACTTGTATTTCCCTTTTCTACACATTACATCAGAAATAGATATACAAATTCATACCTATTCATCTATACTTGCTTACTGTTGTGTGTGTGAGCTTGGAATTGTTGTTCGGCTCCTTGAACAAAGGAACCTAACAGCGTTAGAGGCAGATTCTTCTGGGCTGTACTGGTTTGCACTCACAAATAGCTGGTTCTCAGTGGAATCCATTGTTAGAAATAATCCTTATGTTGTACTTATTCCATTTACTGGAAGAGGTGACAGAGTTCTTCATGTAGCAGCTGATGCAGAGAGCACTACTTTTGTGGAAGAATTGGTTAAGCTGTTAGTTAACCTTAACAGGCCACAAGACCTGTTGATATCAAACTCCGAAGGGATGCTTCCAGTCCACTTGGCAGTTTTAACTGGCAACCGAACAATGGTGTCATATTTATGCTCTGAGTCAGTCCTCCACATGATGGCTTACGAGGATATTAAAAAACTCTTTTTTATGAGTATTAGCAACAACATGTTTGGTAAGTGCATCTACTACTAATTAATGTACTGTCTTTTACTACTTCTTATACAAACCACTCAACTGATGATCAACCATCTTTCCATTTTTAATTTACTATAGCTCAAATAACAAGTAATTCTAATAATTTTGATAAAAATTCCTATCAGATTCAATATATAATTTTCAAGCCATTTTGTTCTTTTCCCCAAGTAATTTAGAATTAACCCAGCTGTACATCTTTAAATTATTGTAAGTATTAAGTAACATGATGTTTGACTTTTATATGTACAGAGAGAGTGAAGATAGGATTGGTAAAATTTTGTTAAGTTCTTTAAACAATCTAACTGCACCAGAGTGTGTGTTGGAGGATATGGAAGATATACCATCTATAATATCTAGTGAATGTCTTAAGAGAGACTCTAGTTTCTTAGCTTATATTAAGATTACTGTCATCTACAAAAGTTGTCCAACTGATGAACATTGTTCACATGTTCTCTCCATTACATAGAAGATAGTATAATTGTTTTTTATGTACAAATAGGAACACATAATGACAGTTGTAATAAATGAGAATTGATGTTCCACTTAAAACTGGGGGTTCAAGAAGTAAGAGAGAAAAGTTGAGTTGTAATTTCTATTTCATAGTCAAATTTGTACATGTGTTGTTCACCACCAGCTATTTAATTTGAGCATTTCACAGATTTAGCATCAAAAATATGTGATATACATTTACATGAATTGGCCATTGCAAGGTATCAAGAGGCTGAAGAGAGCCTAACAGCATTGCATATGCTGGCCCGAAAGCCTTCAGAAATTCTAAGTAAGCTTTCACAAATACAAAATGTTTGTTTCGTTCTTTCTTTGATTGTATGTTCTTCGACAGCAATTTCATATAATTTTCATTTTAATTCTTATTTCTGAAATTTATGCATTTATGCAAACAAATGTTGCTTCATATATTTTTTTCTTTCTTCTTGTGTGAATCATTTCTTGCAACAATCAAGACATGAAATTGAAATCAAAGGAGGACAATGAAGACATGAAATTGAAATCAGAGGAAGACAATCAAAACAAGAAATTAAAGGACGACAATCAAAACAAGAAATCAGAGGATCTGAGATTGTTCACGATGATATGGCTTGAGGTTACGACATTGCCAAAGGAACAGATTTTGGATTTGATCACTCAACCCTCGTCAGTGTTGTCTGATGCAATAAAATCAGGACACGATTACGCTGTGAAACTGTTTTTTAGTCAAAATTTTCAACTATTCATAAAAGATCCCAATAATGGACAGAATCTAGGCCACTTGCTTGTTCAATATAGACATTTTGATTACTTTAGGTTTATACATTTTAACAGAAAGCAGATAATAGGAGCAGTGGACATTGAAGGAAACAACCTTCTGCACATGGCTGCGCATCTACCACTTCAATTCCAGGAATTCTCAGATTTAAGAGCAATCACTCAAATGCAAAATGAGCTTGCATGGTTCAAGGTGAGAATTCATTCATTTCCTTATTCATTATTAATTATTATTGTAAGACATCAGTTCCAGAAATCTTGACTCTTACTTTTGGTTGATAAATAGAAAGTGAAAAAAAGGGTTCCTAATGAATTTAGGAGTGTGAGAAACAAGAAGGGGAAGAGACCAATAGATGTATTTTATGATGAACACAAGAAGTTATCTGATGAGATCAAAGAATCAGCCAAAGGAATAGCGAATTCTGGAATGGTTGTGGCAACACTTGTTGCTACAGTAGCGTTTGCAGCTGCTCTGACGGGTCCAGGTGACAAGAAAAATGACTGGTTCGTTGTCTTCGTCATCACAAATGCAATAGCATTATTCAATTCTTCTGCTTCTATACTCTCTTTCTTGTCAAATTTCACTTCTTCAAGACAAGATGTGCAGAAAGTGAATTTGTCATATCATTACATCCCAGCTTGACTTTTGGACTTGTTTTGCTAATAATCTCTGTTGGTGCTATGGTTGTGGCTTTCATTGCTACATGTTTTCTGATATTTGAAGATAGAAGCAAGTGGGTTTATTATGTAGTGACTTCAATGGGGTTTTTCCCATTACTATTGTTTCCTCTCTTTCAATTTAGCTTCTTCGACGACTTCATTTGGTCTAGATGGTATCGTCCCAAACTTGAGTCCATGGTTCCTGTCTCCACCACATTGTATGACATGTTTGTGAAGCAATTATTAAAGTTTGTTCGCAACAGATCTTCTTATTCAACTCCTTTAGAGTGACAGCTTTAGATCCGAATATGCCATGGTGCCTCTCTACATTGTTTGTATGGGAATGAAAGTCTGAAATAAGATTTCATATTAAAAATAAGAAAATAGAATATTGTATAAAATAGAAAGATTATTAATTTGTTATTTTAAAGTTCATCATAAAAAGTGATGTTAATCCTTTGTATTAAGGTCAGATATTATTATTAGTGTCTGTTTCGCTGAAACGTTTAATTGTAAGCAAAAGCATTATTGCATCAACTCCACTGTAAGAAATGTGTGGATAAACAATTGGAAAGTTGTGTCCATATCATCTCTCATATATATCTTCGGCTTTTAATATATTTTTAAACAAAAATTATATTCGACACGACACGTACATATGTTTTATATCAGATGTTTTATATCCATTTGATATTTACCCTCCTTTATTTTAAATATTTTATTTTTATAATATGTATTAAATGGATATAAACATAGGTCTATTCATTATTAGAGCACTATTTTTAATTCCAGAAAATAATTCTATGCAATCATAATTAAGTATATAAATATCACTTTCAAATCAATTTTATAAGATTGAATTAATTTTAAATTCATTTTCTAATATATTATTAAAATCTATTATAATAAAATTCGTTAAGTCATTATCAAACTGAACACTCTCGTAATATAAAAAATCAATATAAACAATTTTACAATTATAGGATTATTTAATTTTTATTTATGAAAATGACAATTTATTTTCGTTTTATTGTTACTTTTTTTCTTTAAAAAAACATATGTATTTTTCATTTGATTTTTTTTTCTTTTTTTATCTTTACTTTTCTCATGCTCTTTCCTCTTTATTTTTTCTTGCAACCTTGGGTATATTTTGTACATGGATTGGTGCATTCCAAATGTCTTTTTAATATAATTCTTTGCTTATAAATATGACAAATAAAAAAATTATTTTTTTATTTTTTTTCTTTTTCATTTCTATAAACAAACTACATTATAGGTTCTGGGTCAATCAAACTAAAAACAGCAAAAACAAATGTCACTAGATTCGTATGTTTATATATTTTTGTATAGTAATTGATACTTTTTGGTACGTTTAATCAATATTTCACTTATTTGATCTTTAATATTTAATTAAGTTTGTATTGGCTTGATCTTTAAATGATAATATTTAAATTACTTAATATTTAAAATTATATAAATTACAGCGCACACCTTTAATTCATTTTATATGTTGTGCATTATTTGTGTGAGTTGCTTGTTTAACATATTCTAAAAATCTCAGGTAATTGTTGTTGTGCATGACTAATGTTAGAAGCTAATAATGATTAGAGACTAAAGCTAATAAATGAACTCACTTCTAAAACAGTGACATGATTAAATTTTAAAAAGATTAAAAAATAGTAAATTGTAGGTTTACTGAAAAGAAAGAGGAGATGGAGATCTTAATGGAAGAGGAATGGCTACCTTGGTGAGTGAAGGAGATGGAGTTCGGCAAACCTGGGTCACTCTTTGCTTGATGTACTTCCATTTTTTCATCCTCCACCCTTTATGTTAGTTGTTGGGCTGGTTCTATTTATTTTGTGCACCCCATTGTAATATCTGTTGGTTGTATTGTGCTTACTGCCCAGCCGTTGTTAGGTTTACACTGTGGGTCTTTACTTATTGCACTCAATTTTATTTTGTTTGTTCTTTTAAAACAAACATTGTTCTTTAGTGATTATTGATATTTCATTGTAAATAGAGATATGTAGTAACATTGTCAAACCTTGTTAGGTTAACCCAAAAAAATTTCAAAATAGTTTTTTTTTTAAAGAATTATCTAATTTTGAATAGGAATATATATTACATTAATTTTGCAAAATTTAATTAAAAGAAACCATTTTTAAATAAACATTATGATGTTCGCCATAACTGAAATATAATCTAGTTTCTCAAACTATTTCTTCTTTCAAAAACTTTTCTATTTAATAAATTATGATTGTGATTCTTTCTAATATTTTTATTTTTATTTTTTTATTTTATTATTATTATTATTATTATATATTTAGTGTTTTTATTCTTTTACGTTGTAGGATATTATTATCTGTGATTTTTTTTAACTTTTTTTGTAATTGAAAAAATATAATTTTTATTATCTTAACATTAAGTATATTATATTTATTGACAGAAGAATGGGATGATTTTTTTCACTTTGAAAGAAAAAATTATTTTTGATAAATTTAAGGACAATGTTAATATCGAACATGGATCACCAATACAATAGACATAAGTTTAAGAAATTTCATATTTATAAGATATATATTTGTTTTGGTACAATTATTATTGAAATTAATGCACTACTAATTTTTTCCTACGTCCTACCTTTGAGCCAAGAGCCTTGCCATGTAGATTTAGAAGATTGTGAAATAATAATATCTCCAATCACAAATTATAACTCATCAGGTAAATAATTGAAGTTTAAATCAATACCTAATTCATAACTTTAATATATTTTGTGAGTTTTTCTTAAAATAATAACTTTAAGAATTATTTATCTTTTTCGTTCTTTAATATATTCTCTTTTAATTTTCACATTTTTTGGTTAAATCCTATTGTGAATAACTATATTTTTTAAGATAAAATACTTATTAATATTTATCTTTTATTATTCATAGTCATGGTTGTTTAAAAGTCATAAATATTTTATTGACCCTTTATATAATTTTAATTATAAATTTAAAAATTAAATATCTATTACTATTCACCTTTAGCCAAACAAACTTTTTATTTATAAAAGAGATTGATTATTTGGATTATAAGCATAATATAGCTGTTACATATTTCTATCCTTTATTTTTATGCTAAATTATTTCAAAATTCATCAAATACATTAGTGTAATATTTTTTGATATGGAATTAATAACTAATACTGTAATTTTTTAAAAATTATAATATGATTCATGTTTTCTTGAAATATATTTTTCATTAACGATTCTATAAATTACTATCAATGTAATTAATATTTTAAAATGTATAATAGCAAATACAAATACTTATATAATTTAAATTTTGTATAATTATTAGGAATACATATAGACATGATATTGGAATAATTTTATTATATCAATAAATACATTACTCTCATTTGTTGCACAAATAAATATTATAGTAAAATTTATTTGGGACTAAAATAGGAAAATATAATAATATTTAATAAAAATTGAGAATATCAATATTTTTAAATTATTAAAATTACTAGTATATATAACTTTTTTTTTCAAAATTATCTTTAAATATAACTATATTTTTAAAATATAAAATTATGTGTCCTTAATTTTTTTTCGTTTAATTTAGCTTTTACTTTTCAACCTTTATAAGTAAAAAAAGATAAATAAAAATATTTCTTTTAATTTTTTAATTACCACATGACTTTTTCTATGCATATAACTATGTTTTTTTTTTTTGTAAATATTTTATAGATACTGAGAGTAACTCGTGGTCTCTCACTCATTAATTTTAGTACATAATCATTATTTTCCCTATAAACAATATATTTTTTCACTCTAATTAATCTATTTATATATATATATATATATATATATATATATATATATATATATATATATATATATATAATTTATCTAGCCACAAAAGGATTTGAATATTCTCTTGAGATGATTTTATTAATAAATCTTAATCGACTAACCGACTACATAAAAAATTTAGTTCTTATAATTTTCTTTAAATTTATTGAAAAAGAGTTAAAGGTTTTTATATATTGTATATTAGATCATTTAAAATATAACTAGTTTACCATTTGTTTCAGTATACATTTTCCTGTGTGTTTCTTCCTGTGTGTCTCTGTTGCTCTTGTCTGTCTGGGATGCTTGTACTTCTTCAATTGTTGTCCTTCATACTCGCCAAAGGAGGGGGAGGTACCTGCAAAGATACTCCGACGCTCAAGTCAGATGTGAATTATGGAGCTGAAGCTCAGAAGAGAGTAATTGGATACTGCTCTGAAATATTATTCAGGATCTCTAGAACATAAAGAGAACGTACCTGGACTTGGGTCCTGTCACTGTATTTATAAGCAAAATAAAAATAACCACCTTACCTAAAAGTGTGGTTAGTGGCTTTGACTGATATTTTAACTGTCTAAAATATCTAAGATATTTATGTTATTACATAAATATCCTTACTACATAACATGCCCCCCAAGTCCGAGTTAACCGTTCCGTTTTATGAACGTGGTAACTCTAGGACTTATGAGTTTGATGGAGGCTGCCTTCGCTGTAATTAGAGAGCGTGTGCAAGTAAGGAATTTGATGGACAAAAAGGAGGCGAAGACGAACGGCAAAAACCAAAAGGTCGAACAAATTTGAGGCCGAACGGCCAACTTCTTGAGCGCTCGTTAACATGAATGTCGAGCGATGTTCGAACGCTCGCTGATACGGATTGGCGAGCGCTTATGGAACGCTCGTTGAAACGGAATGTCGAGCGATGTTTGGACGCTCGTTGACGTGCATTTGATTGTCGAGCGTTGAGGTTGAACGATTGACTGAGTGGACGATCGTTGATATTTGATTGTCGAGCGCTGAGGTCGAACGCTGACTGAGTGAACGCTCGTTGACATTTGATTGTCGAGCGTTGAGGTCGAACGCTGACTGAGTGGACGCTCGTTGACATTTGATTGTCGAGCGTTGAGGTCGAACGCTGACTGACTGAGTGGACGCCCGTTTTGACAATTGAATGTCGAGCGTTGACGCTGTATGGCTGACTGAATGGACGCTCATACACATGAGTTGGCGAGCGGTTGAAACCAAAGGTAGGCCGAACGGCCGACTGCTTGAACGCTCGTACATGGATTGTCGAACGGTTGAAACCAAAGGGCGAACACCTTTGAGGCCGAACGGCCGACTGCTTGAACGCTCGTACATGGATTGTCGAACGGTTGAAACCAAAGGGCGAACACCTTTGAGGCCGAACGGCCGACTGCTTGAACGACAGATTCTTTGAAAGTAGATGTTCTGGGGCGAACATCTACCAACGGGAGTGTGTCCCTTTGTTCGATGCACCTGGGTGTTCTAGGGCGAACATCGGCCAGCGGGAGTGTATCCCTTTATGCACCTGGGTGTTCTTGGGCGAACATCTACCAGGTTGAGAAGTGCTTCAGTATGGACGGCTCTCAGGTGTCCGCTTTTATGTACAAGAGACGATTATCTGCACTGTAAGAAATAATATTGAGTATATAAGTGAGACCGTTTGGTCAAATTGCAAACCTGATGACTGAACGTCCGTTAGCCCGAATGCTGTACCCTTGAGGACGAACGTCCGAGAAATGTAATGGCCGAACGTTGATGCTAATATAACGAACGTCATTGGAGTGGAGGCGAAATTGCCGAACGCTGGGGACAGAGTGGACGAGCGTTGGAGATCAAGCAGACGAACGTTAGGAGGTCGAACAGGAGTCAGGCCGAATACTGGAGCGCTCGTGTTGAAGATTGGTCGAGCGGTAGAGGTCGAGCGTCAGAGTGATGAACTAAGAGAACTGGAGCGTCATTGGACGAACGTTATACATTCGAATGAGTGATTGCTGGAACGCGCGTTTGAGCTTGGGACGCCTCAAAAACGAACGTCGTTGACGTACGCGAAGCTGAACTTGGGACGTTCCAGGACGAACGTTATTGACGCACGTAAGGCTGTTTGCGGGATGCGCGAGGATGACCGTTAGTTAAAGAGGCCGAATAAGTGGCCGAACGAAGTGACGAACGGCTTGGGCCGAACGCTTGGAACCGAACGTCAATGATGTCCGAAAATTCTAGGTCGAAGGTTACTGAGCGAACGTTACTAAGCGAACGTTATGCGTGTGGACGAGCGCTTGGGATCAGAAAGGACGAACGTTCCCAGGAAGAACGTCATGAGGGACGTTCGAGGACGAACGTCATTAGGGACGTTCAAGGAAGAACGTCATGAGGGACGTTCAAGGGCGAACGTCCTGAGGGACGTTCAAGGACGAACGTCGTGAGGAATGTTCAAGGGCGAACGAGGAGAGGGACGTTCAAGGGCGAACGTCGAGAGGAACGTTCAAGGACGAACGTCGTGAGCAACGTTCAAGGACGAACGTCGTGAGGAACGTTCAAGGGCGAACGTCGAGAGGAACGTTCAAGGGCGAACGTCGAGAGGAACGTTCAAGGACGAACGTCGAGAGGAACGTTCAAGGGCGAACGTCGAGAGGAACGTTCAAGGGCGAACGTCGAGAGGAACGTTCAAGGACGAACGTCGTGACGGACGTTCAAGGGCGAACGTTGCTGATTATTGAGAGCGGAGTGGACGAACGTCGTTGGGGATGATTTGAACGTTCGTCCCATTATTGCCAAGCTGCCTAAACCAAGTGGAGTGTCGAGCAGTGTTTGAACGCTCGTTGAAATGGTTGGACGAGCGCTCGTTGAAATGGTTGGACGAGCACTCGTTGAAGTGGATGGATGTTAATGACGAGCGAATGGTGGAACGTTCTGGAGCGAACGTTAATGACGACCAAAGCAAGCATCAGCTGTAGTTGAATGGACGAGCGCCTGCAGATCTGAGGCTGAGTAATGGACGCTTCAGGACGAACGTAGTTGGCGTACGTTCCAGGACGAACGTAATTGGGGACGTTCTAGGACGCACGTCCTTGCCGAACGCGAGACAAGTGGCACGCTCGTACAGATTTTGAATGGACGGCTGGCGTTTAAAGTTTGGGGAATTGGATGACGTGGAGGCAGAACCGCATGACGCGTGGATGACGCGAGTGTTGCGGAAGACGTGGATAATGGGTGACAACCGTCTTCTTCCCGCCTCTCTGCAACATCTATCTTTACCCCAAAAAACCCTAGAATCAATCGCACCGTGGAACGATTGGAGACAGCGCAAATTGGAGATGCAGGTGTTGCCACTGGTGAAGGCGGCACTTGTCTGAGTCGAGGCGGCGATGGAGGATGATTTGGTGGTGCCCCTGTAACAGCAGCGCCTGGTGGCGCGATGGAGGCTTTTCTGTTCTTAATCTCAATTTGGGGATTTGGGGATTTTCGGTGCTCAATCTCGATTCTGTTCCTTGGGGTTTTGATTCCTGTGTGAAGAGTTCGCCATTTCGAAGGCGTGAAGATGGCATTGACAGCGATGCCGTGATTTGAAAGAGCGGCGGCGCTATGAGTTTTTGGGTTGCGATTTGGGAATTTAGGGTTCCCGTCGTTCTGCGATTTCTGGTGTAATTGGGAATTTGGGAAATTAGGAATTGTGTGGCTTTTGTTTGTAGAAGGAGAAGATACAAGGGTTCCCTGGAGAAGATGGTTGCACGTTTTGGGGTTCTGTTGAGTGGCGCTAATGATGGTCCTGGTCGAAGACGACGGCTGATTGCGGCAATGCCGGCGGAGGCCTTATGGAGGAGGACGTGAAATCCTCCGTAACAGAGAAGGGTGTCATCTGTCCGGAGATTCATCCACTCGCTGACGCTTAATAGTTGATGATGCTAGAGAGTGAATAGTGGTGATTGGAATTTGGCGTTGCACTTGGAACCGTTAAGGCACCGAGATCATTTTTCTTTTTCTCAGAATAATGCCAAATCACGATGTGTCAAAGGGTTGTCTCCTCTTCTTTCTTCTTTCCGCGGAATGATAAAGAAACGATGCCCCTGGATTGAATGGCAAAATTAAGTTGGAAAGAGCTTTGGTGGCATCACGCGTAGAGGAAGATGAGAGATGGCCTTGAAGTGGTGATTGGTCAGGCCGCGGTGGGTGGCGTTGGATTCTGATGGTTGAATGAAGCCTGCTCTGATGTTTCAATTGGTTGATGTTGATGGTGTTAATCTGAAGTAGCGATGTCGAGACCGAGCGCCGTCTTGGCTCCTTGCAGTATCAATGGGATGACGCTCGGCCCCACGGTGGGCGCCAAAATGTTTCAGTATACATTTTCCTGTGTGTTTCTTCCTGTGTGTCTCTGTTGCTCTTGTCTGTCTGGGATGCTTGTACTTCTTCAATTGTTGTCCTTCATACTCGCCAAAGGAGGGGGAGGTACCTGCAAAGATACTCCGACGCTCAAGTCAGATGTGAATTATGGAGCTGAAGCTCAGAAGAGAGTAATTGGATACTGCTCTGAAATATTATTCAGGATCTCTAGAACATAAAGAGAACGTACCTGGACTTGGGTCCTGTCACTGTATTTATAAGCAAAATAAAAATAACCACCTTACCTAAAAGTGTGGTTAGTGGCTTTGACTGATATTTTAACTGTCTAAAATATCTAAGATATTTATGTTATTACATAAATATCCTTACTACATAACACCATTTAAAATTAAATTTTTTTTATATTATTATACTTAAATTTCATTATCTTTGTTATATTAATATAATGTCAATATTGATATTAAAACTGATTGAAGATACTGATAGTAGTTATTATCATGATAATAATAGATAAGAGATATACCAAATTCAGATGGTGTTACTCATTTAAATACAATGATCCCCTCGCAATTAATAATTTACTCAGTTTATGGGTTTCTTTGAACTAAAAGAAGTATTGTAGGATTGTGTCTTGATGTTTGAACTAAAAGAATCCTTGGTAAATGAATTTTAGATGAGTCAGCGTTGTATATAAGTTTACAGGTCACTATTATGAGCGATTATGTATTTTGAATATTACTCATAATCTTTTATTCATACACACTGATTATTATTTTTTTAAAACTTTTATCTTTTTCATATTTTTTAAAATATTTTATATCTTTCTGTACATAATCAAACTAATATATAATCTTTGATATTCAATGAAAAATTAAATAAATTATTTTTAAGAAAATAGACCAATATCACATTTATTTAAAAAGTTAATGTTAATTAATAAATTATTTTTAAAAAAACTAGACCAATAAATAACGTTTATTTAAAAGGACGTTATGATTAATTATCAATAAACAATGTTTTTTAAATAAGTGTGATTTATGATAATCAATAATAAATAATATTGTTTTAGAACTACTATTTATTAATAGATAACGCTTAAATAAACATCTAAAAAATGATGTCTATTAATTAGGAAAAAAAGAGCGTTTTTGTATAGTAGTAATAATTATTTCTTTGCTGTTTTGGTCTGAAGAACCCTTAGATAATTCTCGCAACATTACTCTAACCTTTTATCAACCAATCCCTCATATAACAATTTGCTTTTCTAATCGCTAACAAATCGAGAACTATATTCTATAGCAAATTTGTTGTTAATGCATTGTTTTTTTCTTTTTGTTACTAATATGATATCAAATGTTTGTTATACACTTTCAACATACTTTTTAAAATAAAAAATTGAACTTTAAATAAAAAATATAAAAAATGCGAAACACTTTAAACGTCCAAAATACTTCTTCCGAACCAATTTTTTAAACGTTTAGAAGATAACTATTTAACGCAAAAAAAAAAAATAGTATTAAGCATAAGTCAAAAGTCCATGCTAATTACTTAGTAGCCTTAGTTTTTTTACATGCTTACGACACTAAAACCATAAACACTAAATTATTAAATTTGGTTTTTAAACTCAAAGTAGTGTCATTTAAGTTAATATTAATTTATTACTAATTTTTGTGTTGATTTTTTATTTAAAGCAGTTTAGTGTCATTCAAGCCAATATAGAATATAGGAATCAATGCTTTTTTTCATTGAATATTTATGATGACTTCTTCGGATGACAATCAATCGGAGAAACATGATTCTAGAATTTTCGCTACTTTCAAGAGTTATATTTCTACTGCTGTCGGATTTGTGACCAAGTCAGGTATATCTAACTCTGCACTTAATATTTCTGTTGTTACTAAGGGTAGTATTAGATAATTGATTCGGGTGCTACTGATCATATGACTTGTGGTCAATATGGTCTCATCTCCTATTGAAGGTATAGGTACTATATCCCTCTCACCCTCCTTTTCGATTCCTGATGTTTTATTTGTTCCTACATTAAACTGTAATCTTATCTCGGTCAGCAAGTTAACCAAATCACATTCTTGTGTTGCCTTGTTTTACCCAACCCATTGTCTTTTTCAGAACATTCATTCCAAGGAGAAGATTGATAGTGGTAGAGAGAGTGAAGAACTGCATTATCTTGAAAATGTCTCATAATCAAACCATAAAAAAGGATTGGCTTGTCTTGCGAACGATCACATACAAGATAAAAACAAAAAAGAAATTTGGTTGTGGCATAGACGGTTGGGACATCCCTCTTTTGGTTATTTAAAAAAAAATTATTTCCATCACTATTTCATAAATGTAATATTTCTGATTTTTTTGTGAAACTTGTGTTTTGACAAAACATCATCGTGTTGTGTTTCATTTAAGTAATAACAAAACTGATTTTCCTTTTTCATAAATTCACACAGATGTTTGAGGCTATGCCCCGCAATCTACACATAATGAAAAAAAAATGGTTTATCAGTTTTGTTGATGATTGTACTCGGGTAACCTGGGTATATTTGCTTAAATATAAAAGTGATGTGTGTGATGTGGTTCGTTCCTTCTATCATTTGATTGTTACACAATTTAACACATCTATTAAGGTCATTCGATAAGACAATGGAGGGGAATATTTTAAGACTGAATTAATAGAGTTCATGAATTCTAAAGACATCTTGCATCAAACTACATGTCCTTATTCACCACAACAAAATGGAGTGGTTGAGAGGAAAAATAGACATATATTAGAGGTGAAAATATCACTTTTGATAGATGGTAATGTCCCATCTCATTTATGGGGTGAGGTTGTGAACTCTGCCGTTTATTTAATTAATCGAACCTCTTCTAGTGTGCTTAACTTTTGAAGGCATTTTGATATGTTGTTTGATCATTGTATCCTTCTTCCCATAGTTTATTTACCACCTCATATTTTTGGATGTGTTATATATGTTCACTTACACCCACATCAACGTACAAAACTTGAAGAACGAGCGATCAAATATGTTTTTGTTGGGTATGGATCAACTCAAAAAGGTTATCGTGCTTACCATCCACCATCAAGGAAATTTTATATTTCTATGGATGTGACATTTAATGAGCACGAATTTTTTTATGTTGATTCTCCACTTCAGGGAGGCAATGAAAGTGAAGTGCATAATTATGATGTTGGTATGTTTGATTGTGAAGATAAATTATCGTGTGAGGATCATTCTGCAGGAAGTGAGTCAATCCTAAATATGGACCCTTCTTTTCTGGATAATACATTGTCTTATGATCATAACCAATTGGCTCAATCTTCTCCACAGGTTCAGCTTGACTTTTCAGAGGTACCTTCTGATCCTATCTCTGATAATACTAATTTAGATGAAATTGATCATGAAATTGATCATGAAATTGATTCTTGTCTGCGTGAGACCACCAGCACACCAAACACTGAGTCTACTACTGTTCAATATATTCTTCCACCTCGTTCTAACCATGGTCAACCTCCAGTTAAATATGAACCAGACCTCCAAGCCAAAGTTAAATATCTCATTAGTAAATATGTGTCATCTCACAGGTTATCTCAGTCATATGCATCATTTGTATCTCAATTATCTTTAATTTCTATTTCTAGTAATGTACAGGAAGCTTTGGCAGATCCTAGATGGACCGAAGCAATGGTTGAGGAGATGGCAGCTTTAGAAAAAAACAACATTTGGGATCTTGTGTCCTTACCAAGAATGAAGAAAACTGTGGCCTGCAAATGGGTCTTTACAATTAAGCATAAAGCTGATGGAACTATTGAGAGGTATAAAGCACGACTTGTGGCTAAAGGTTACACTCAGTCTTATGGTGTAGATTACCAAGAGACGTTCACACCGGTAGCCAAGCTCAATACTGTGAGAATACTTTTGTCGGTAGCTGCAAACCAAGATTGGCCTCTTCTATAATTTGATGTGAAAAATGCTTTCCTACACGGAGAAATTTCAGAAGAAATTTATATGGATTCTCCACCAGGCATGACTGATTCAATTGAAATGAAGGTTTGCAAATTAAAGAAGGCTCTATATGGATTAAAACAATCCCCAAGAGCATGGTTTGGAAGGTTTACCAAGTCTATGAAGGCTTTTGGCTATAGAGCAAGTAACTTTTATCACACCTTATTTTTTAAGAGATTATATATGTAGATGACATGATTGTTACAGGAAATGACCAAGATGAGATTTCTAGTTTACAACAATACCTTGCATCTGAATTTGAGATGAAACAACTTGGAAACCTCAAATATTTTTTGGGTATTGAAGTAGCTAGATCAAAACATGGTATTTTTCTATGCCAAAGAAAATATACTATTGATTTACTATAAAAAACTGGGCTTCTTGGGAGTAAACCAGCTGATACACCAATTGAACAAAATCATAAACTTTTTCAATGCTCATATTCAGCAAGCATAGACAGCGGAAGATACCAAAGACTGGTAGGAAAATTAATTTATTTGTGCCATCCATACACGTCCAGATATCACCTATGTAGTGAATGTTGTTAGTCAATTTATGCATGACCCACGGAAGCTTCATATGGATGTTGTTGAAAGGATTTTGAGATATTTGAAGTCCGCTCCTAGAAAAGAAATTTTGTTCTCAAATCATGAAAACTTAAAGGTAGAAGGGTACACTGATGTAGATTGGACAGGTCCAAAAGATGATAGAAGATCTACCTCTAGATATTTTACTTTTGTAGGAGGGAATCTTGTAACTTGGAGGAGTAAAAAACAACCTGTAGTAGCAAGATCTAGTGCTGAAGCAGAATTCAGAGTACTTTTACTTATATATTAATCATTTCATTTTATTTTATCACGAGACTTGTAACTCACTTTGAATCCTACCAGTTTGATGCTATGATTAGAGCTTTACGAAGACCGGTAAATTATGGTTTAATCATTCATGAAGTCCCTATTTTCGCGTGGAATCTCAATTTAGTCCCGTTGTTTATGGAAATCTCAATTGGGTCCCAAATTTATGAAAATTGCAACAATTGGATCTTTTCCGTTAAATTGTCTCCAACGGTGTTAGTGTGTGTTTGACGTGACATGCTGTAGTCAGTTTCTTAACTGACGTGGCATGCGTTTTTTAATTGACGTGGATTAATGATGTGCACACCATCACCTTCCTCACGGCATATCCGTGCCCATTAAGCACACTCACCGGAATCCTATAGTTCCTGACATTTGTAGACGGGGGTTCCAGACGACGGAGTAGACGCAATAGGCGTGCTCCTTGAAGGTACGGACGCTGGTGGGGCAGTCGAGGGTCCAGAGCTTGACGGTGTCATCCCAGGAGGAGGAGAGGAAAGAGTCACGGCAGACGGGGTTGTAGTCGGTAGAGTGGACCTCGCGGGTGTGTTCCGGGAAGGAGCGGATCGGGTTGGAAGTGGGGGGTAGGGCCAAGTCGTAGAGCTTCACGGAGTCGTCGGTCACCGCGGCGATGACGATGGAGTCGTGTGATTCCGACCAGGCTACATCGTAGACACCATTGGCGGTGTCGTAGGAGGCAAGCTCTGCGATGGGAAGGGAGGGGTCCGGGGAGAGGATGAGGACGTGGAATGTGATTATTGATTATTGATTATTGATTATTGATTATTATTCTTTATTGTTTTCAATTAGGCTTTAAATTAGACATTCTTTTAAGGTTGTAGATAGAAAATGATTAACTAAATATATGTTTAGGAGTTTCAAATTTAATAGAATGAGCAATATAAAAAAGAAATCCTCTAAATTTATCAATAATTTTTTAAGTAAGTTTATTTATTAATTTTTTTTATCAACGAATTTTTATAACTATCAACAAATTGTATAATCAGAAAAATTCAATCTTTTTTATAATGTTTGATACCTGTACTACCAACTTACATGGGATCGCTCCCTAACATAATATTTGTTCATTAGTGACTCATGTTGTGCTTCATATTTTGAGTAATATGCCAACAGACCAAAGTGTTAAGAAGTTTCATGTCAGCAGAAAAGGGAGTTTTACTATAAATGAAAAAAGATGTAGAAACACTGTTGGAACAATTTTTCAATAAGGAAAACAAGATGAACAACAATGTAGACTTAATATAATCTTCTAGACGTGAATACACATTTTCCTTGAAGTAATATTTGGTCCCTTATAAGAGTGAAGGAGATCACAAAATCCACTTTTGAGATACAAAGAAGAAATACAACGATAATATTCACTCTTAGTATTAACGTCAAACAAGAATAAATGAATTGATTTATATGTTAAGTGAATGACAGAATGTAGAAAAAAGTCTTTCTGTATATGTACATCAATAGAGCACAAGATCCCTTTATATAGATGTTGATCAGGCATCTTTCAAATCCAAGAAATACCAGATTTTGATTAGTTACATTTCTTCATGAATGATTGTAACTTTTCATGAATAGTTGTAAGTCTTCATGTAGTTACATTTCTTCACACTAGTAAAAAAATTGCTTTTTAACTCGCGGTATAGGCGTCGGTTTAGGAAAAACCGAAGTCTATCAAAACGCGGTGGCATTTTTGTAGTTTAGGTGAACTTATACGCCTCGGTTCAAGGGAACCTGAAACATATAAGTAATATTACCTCGGTTCATAGCAAAACCGATGGCTAAAAGTTGCCTGACACGTCTGAATTTTGAAATCTGCAGAGAGCCTATGGTTTCGATTCATTAAGAACCGGTGCAAATCCATGTTTATGCCTCGGTTTAGGCGGGAACCGAGGCGTATAGCTATTTCATTTTTTTTTAATATTTTTTTAGGACTATATGCCTCGGTGGAGAGTGAACCGGTGCAAAAAAAAATTACCCTAACTAGATATGATGTTTCATTTCCCATTTCACGTTTCACTTTCCCTCATCCCCTCCCTCCTCTCCTGCAACCCCTCCCTCCTCTCCTGCAACCCCTCCCATTCTCCAGTCCCCTCTCCCTCAACTCCATCATTCTCTCACCAGATGGCTTCTCCCTCTGCATCCCCAGGACGGTGCGGCGAGGCGAGACGAGATTTGACGAGATAGTGCGGCGACGGTGCGACGAGGACAGATCTCGTGACGGTGCAGCGAGGCGAGAGAGCTCCGACGATGTGGCGAGGAGAGAGATCGCGACGGTGCGGCGAGGGAGCTCGCGACGGTGCGGCGAGAGCCCGCAACGGTGCGGCGGGAGCCCGCGATGGTGCGGCGAGACAGCCCGCGACGACGGCTGCAATGGCGGAAACCCTTTTCTGCGTTTTTTGGTTTTTGATTTTTGGTTTTTAGTTCTATTTCTTTGCAGGTGGATGACGAAATGGATCCCTGATTTTTTGTTTTTGGTTTGGATCTCTGATTTTGGTTTGGATCTCCCGTATGCTCTCTCTGCTTCCTATTCCCCCTTCTTAGACATCTGAGTTTGTTTGTCAAAGTAATTTTGTCCAAAGACATGGATGAAAAAAATTGCAGAAAAGAGAAAGAAGTTTAACCACAAAGAGAATAAACAAACATAACAACACTGATCTCGGTTGAAAATAAAAAAATTAAAAAACTCTACTGCCTTGGTTGTCTGTGAACCGAGTCAGAATCTGAATCCTTTTGATTCAGTTCAGGACCGAGCCAAAAAATCCATTCTTTTTACCTCGTATGAATATGCACCGGTCGTAGAACCGGTGTCTATAAGTGAAAATAACCGAGGCGGTATACCTTGATTGCACTAGTGTCATAAATTATTGTAACTTTTCATGAATGGTTGTAACTCTTCACGTAGTTACATTTCTTTATGAATGATTCTAACTTTTCATTAGTTGTAACTCTTCATGAATAATTGTTCATGAATCTGAAAACTGTCTCTAATACTCTTAAATTCCAATAAACACTTGGCTTAAAATGTGTTAGATTCTAATAAGTGTTCTGATCTTGAGACTCTTTTAAATCATAGCTTGTTTTATGTTTTTCTCATTGGAGATGTCTAGTTAAAGATGATAATTAACCACATGAGTTTATTCGGACATATTTGGTTTAGTAGGCAAAAGAATTGATTTATGAACTTTTTTTTTTCTTTGTTTTTTATTCTTTACATAAAACTTGGAAAAACTCAAGTATCTTATTTAATAATTTGTTTCGGGTTTTGCTGAGAAAAAAACTTTTAAATAGTTGATCCAATAACTGTTTCTGAATTCCCTGTAAAAGAAACCAAATTTTTTATTGATATTCATTTAAAGTAATTGATGAATATCTACATTAGTGTAGTATCTCATGCATAGGTTTATTAAGATCTTATGTGAACTCACTTCTCTAAATGCTCTAAATTATTATATTATATACTTTATTGTGTTCATATTCCAATTTAGTCTATTTGTAATTTAAGAGAGAACATCCACGAAATTGCTTTGTTATTCTACCATGCTGCCATGTTGACTGACAATTAATAGTTAAGAAAAAAACAATTAGTTTTGTTTTTCTTAGGCGACAATATTGACAGATGAAAAAATCTTTGATTGGTATTTGATTCCTTGGACTTCTAATCAAGGAGATCTTGGTTTGTATCAAGTGAAAGAGAAAAACAAAAGAATATATAATTAATATATTAAAACATAATAAATTACTATTATAATATTTTTATTTATATTTATATTTATCACAATAAAATAAATTAAAATAATATTTTTTCAAAAAATAAATAAAATAAAATTATCTTATGATTATTAATAAATAAATATATTGTATTCTCTTTCTATTATCCTAAGCAACAATTTTTCTTATTTTCCACTCTAACAAATCATTGACATTTTAGATGGTTTAGAATAACGTGGATCTCAAGTTGTGTTTGTCATAAGTTGAAATTTTGTATCATACAGCATATTAAGTTGAATAAATTGTTTCTTCAATTTCCATTGGAGTTACTATAAACTACTTCCTATTCCTTGAACTTAAAAAACAGTTTCTGAAAATTAAAAAAAAATAGAAATTACAAATGATATATATTTTTAAGAAATAGCTGAATTTTTTTAAGATTTTTTCTATTAAAACGAAATTGAATGTATAAGCTGGGCACAGAGCTTAAATCAGATTATGAAACAATTCATCCTAATTGTTTCTTTAAAATGTCCTAATAATATGACAATTTTCATCATTTTACTTTTGAATTTTATTTATTTTTTCTTTTTTTAATTTGTAGTTACTTTTAGTTCCAATAAATGAGAAAAAAACTAACATATTTCATATCACAAAAAACAATTATTCACTTTTTTTAAAATTTATTCACTTTTTTTAAATTTATTCACTTTCATATAAAGGATCCTCCTCTGTGCGTTTAAATTTTTTTTTCAAATTTACTTTTGAAAAAGTTTTTCTAAAATTAAAATATTTATTTTATTAATTTTACTGTTTCTTTTAATTTAACCAATCTTTTTCAATTTGACCGTTTTTATAACTTAATTATTTTTTAATTATAAAATTACTTATAAAATAAATAAAAATTATTTATATTTAATTTTATAATAATAATAATAATATAAGTCATTTTACTTTACTATCATATTTTCAAATTTAGTTTATTATCACGGGTGCCACACATAAATTAAAAACAAATAAGTTCAATTTGATTCATTTTTTGATGATTTGAAAATTTTATAATTGAATTATTATTTTGACTTATTATAAATATTTTGCTTTTATAATTTATTTTATATATTTATTGAAATACAATGAAAATGAATTAATTCTATTCATTTTTTTATAATAATAGAATCAATGTATTTATATATCTTCTAAATATTATTATAAAAATAATAGCTAAAAATTAAAGTATTAATATAAATTATATATATATAACTTAATAAACAAATAAATTAAATATTTAAATTATTCAAATATTATTCAAACATTTTCTATTTGAAAAAATAATGTCTGGAATAATTGTAATAAAAAATTTATCATATTTTATCCTTTTTGAGAATATTGTTGTATCAATGAAGTTATAATAATATAAAGCTGAGGAGGCGGGAGAAGGAAGCAACACCAAAATACTGGGAATTTTGAGGTCTAACTTATTGGCTTCATTTTAGTTAGAAAATTATGAATCCTGATATAGCAGCAGCTTCAGATGATGATGTGTCGAACGTTGAGATTACAATATCACCAGATAATGAAAGCCATGACCAGACTCCTTTACTAGTAGGTACTTCACATTCTTTCTCAGATGTAGCAGTAGCAGCTTCAGATGATGTGCCCAACATTGAGATTACAATATCACCACATAATCAAAGCCATGACCAGATTCCTTTACCAGCAGGTACTTCACATTCTTTCTCACCACCACGTGGTGGGCGTAAGTTATATATTCTTCAAACTACTGTTTTCATAAATGAGTTAGAAAATTAAATTTTAACAATAAAAGTATAATCACTTTAAAAAATGTGTGTATAGGCACAGATTCTTCGGGGCTGTTCTGGCTTGCACTCACAAATGACTGGTCCTCAGCGCAATCCATTGTTGAAAATAATCCTGACATTGTATGTGATCCATTGACTGAAAGAGGCGACACAGTTCTTCATGTAGCAGCAGATGCAGAGAGCACTACTTTTGTGGAAGAATTGGTTAAGCTGTTAGTTAACCGGCCACAAGACCTGTTGATACCAAACTCCGAAGGGATGCTTCCAGTTCACTTGGCAGTTTTAACTGGCAACCAAATAATGGTGCTATATTTATGCTCTAAGCCAGTCCTTGACCTAATGGCTTACCAGGATATTGAAAGACTATTTTTTATGACTATTAGCAACAACATGTTTTGTAAGTACATCTACTACTAATTTAAACAACCTTATTTATCCCTTTCTTTTAATATTGTACCTGTCTTTTACTACTTGTTATAAAAACCACTCAACTGATATTATCAAACAGAGACTCTAGCATCTAGTCTAGTAGATGTCTTAACAGAGACTCTACTTTCTTGGCTTATATTAAGACTACTGCCATCTACAAAAGTTGTCTAACCCATGAACATTGTTCACATGTTCTCTCCATTACATAGAAGATATTATAATTGTTTTTTATGTACAAATAGGGACACACAATGACAGTTGTAATAAGTGAGAATTCATGTTCAACTTAAAACTGCGGGTTCAAGAAGAGAGAAGTTGTAATTTCTGTTTCATAGTCAAATTTGTACATGTGTTGTTCACCATCACCTATTTAATTTGAGCATTTCACAGATGTGGCATCAGAAATATGTGATATACATTTACATGGATTGGCCATTGCAAGATATCAAGAGGCAGGAGAGAGCCTAACAGCATTACATATGCTGGCGCGTAAGCCTTCAGAAATTATAGGTAAGCTTTCACAAGTACAAAATGTTTTTTGTTCTTTCTTTGATTGTATATTCTTTGACAACAATTTCATATAATTTTCATTTTAATTCTTATTTCAGAAATCTATGCATTTATGCAAACAAAAAGATAGGATCAATTACTCCATAATTGTTAATATTCAGTGCTATAATGGTATTATATTACATGTTTGTTAAGATAGTCTGACAATACAAAAGTTTATGAACTGATGAGTAAATATCTTACACTTTTTGTATGCAAAGAGTAAATTATAAATATCTTAAATTGAGATAAAACAAAAAAACAGGAAGAATGTTGCTTCCTAATTAATAACAGTTCATCTTTTTTCTTTCTTCTTATGTAAATAATTTCTTGCAACAATCAAGACATGAGATTGAAATCAGAGGACGATAGTGAAGACATGAAATCAGAGGACTACAGTGAAGACTCGGAATCAGAAAACGACAGTGAAAACACGAAAGACAAGAGATCAGAGGACGACAATGACAAAGAAATATCAGAGGATCTGAGATTGTTTACGATGATATGGCTTGAGGTGACGACATTGCCAAAGGAACAGATTTTGGATTTGATCACTCAACCCTCGTCAGTGTTGTTTGATGCAATAAAATCAGGACACGATTCGGCTGTGAAACTGCTTCTTAGTCAAAATTTTCAAATATTCATAAAAGATCCCAATAATGGACAGAACCTAGGACACTTGCTTGTTCAATATCGACATTTTGATTACTTTAGGTTTATAGATTTTAAGAGAAAGCAGATAATAGGAGCAGTGGACATTGAAGGAAACACCCTTCTGCACATGGCTGCGCATCTACCACTTCAATTCCAGGCATTATCAGGTTTAAGAGCAAGCATTCAAATGCAAAAAGAGCTTGCATGGTTCAAGGTGAGAATTCATTCATTTCCTTATTCTTATTCAATCATTCATTATTAGTTAGTATTGTAAGACATCAGTTCCAGAAATCTTGACTCTTACTTTTGGTTGATAAATAGAAAGTAGAAAAAAAAGTTCCTAGTGAATTAAGGAGTGTGAGAAACAAGAAGGGAAAGAGACCGATCGATGTATTTTATGATGAACACAAGAAGTTATCTGATGAGATCAAGGAATCAGCCAAAGGAATGGCGAATTCTGGAATGGTTGTGGCAACACTTGTTGCTACAGTAGCGTTTGCAGCTGCTCTGACGGTTCCAGGTGGTAAGAAAAATGAGTGGTTTGTTGTCTTCATCATCACAAATGCAATAGCATTATTCAGTTCTTCTGCTTCTATACTCTCTTTCTTGTCAAATTTCACTTCATCAAGATTTGCAGAAAGTGAATTTGTGATATCATTACATCCCAGCTTGACTTTTGGACATGCTTTGCTAATAATCTCTGTTGCTACTATGGTTGTGGCTTTCTCTGCAGCATGTTTTCTGATATTTGAAGACACAAGCAAGTGGGTTTCATATGTAGTGGCTTCAATAGGGGTTTTCCCATTACTATTGTTTCCTCTCTTTCAATTTAGCTTCTTCGACGACCTCATTTGGTCTAGATGGTATCGTCCCAAACTTGAGTCCGCGGTTTCTGTCTCCCCCACATTGTATGACAAGTTTGTGAAGCAACCATTAAAGTTTGTTCGCTGCAAATCTTCACATTTCTTAAGAAAATGCTTTAGGATTCTAAGAAAAAAATGCTATAGGATTCTCATTCTATTATTTTTGAATAGAGTCGAGTCTGTTCCAGATTTTTAGAGATTTTTTATTTCGTTTTTTATGCTTTGTAATAGTGAATCAATCTAATTTAATTGTAGGCAAAAGCATTATTGCGTCTAATGTAAGACATATGTGGATAAACAATTGGAAAATTGTGTCCACACCATTGAAAATGTACCAAGCTTCGATCATTTTTCTATCTTCGAACTCTAACATACCAAATCGAGTTCATCAACTAATTAACGTACTTCAGAATCTAATTCCTCTGGAAAAAATTATTTTAACACCAAACTTTTATAAAGAAAACCATTTGACAGCTGTGATTAATTAAGAATAAAACATTAAATTAAGAAATAAATTAAATGGTTGAATAAAAATATTATAAGGAGTCGTTAGGAAGTTCTATAAACTTAAACGACCTCAAAATATTATCTCTCATATCTATTCGACTTTTCTTCCTGTTAATTTTTTTTCCCAATCAATCACAACAATTAGCACAGGACCTTTGATATCAGAAAAATAAAACAGTAATTACACAGTCCAGTAAAATTTTCAACTCTAACTATATTATTACCACTCAATTTTTTTTTTCCAAAGCTGAAACAGAAATAGAATAAAACAGAATACAAGAGTGGTATTCACCCTTGTTCTCTATCATATCATAACTTAGGCATTTACCTTTCTACTATCATCACTATACCATACACGCCACTCACGTAAACTTTATCTTCTTTATCAGTTCACTTGACTGTTTTAAATGGCCACGGCCGAAACCGCTCTCCTCATCTGAACAACAAAATGGCTACTGTGGATACTGAAAAACTCTTTTTTATGAACATTAGCAACATGTTTGGTAAGCGCATCTACAACTAATGAAACATCCTTCTTTACCCCTTTTATTTCATCTCATTATCCTTTAGCACTGCTTATCTGTTTGACTTTATATATATATCTATATATAAAAGGAGGAGCCTAGAGAAAATTAAGAAGAAATCATTTCCTATCACACAAACTACATAACGGCCGAGTACTTATATGCTAATTCATACTATATAACCTGTACATGTGTTGTTAACTGTTTCTTTTCATGATATACTTTGTTGGAGCAACTACACATGAAACTAGTGGAAGAAAATGATAAAGAAAGATCAACGGGTCTGGCATTGTTCAAGCTGTTACGGGTTAATGTTAGATTATTGGAAAACGAAAGGCTTACGGTGCTGATAATGAACCTCAGCAGTGTTGTTTGATGCAACAAAATCAGAGACTTTGAGGTTACGAGAGGGCTTCTTTGATGGAAATAATCTAAGTGAATTAAAGTCTCCCATAGGATAAAAATGACAAAACTAATGAAAGATCCATAAACTGTTATCTTAAGATTTTGACTGCAGCATCCTTTCTCCTATTTGGCTGCAAAACCAAGTGGGTTTCTTATGTACGGGCTTCAATCCATTATTTTTCTATCTTCTTTCTCACTTTAGAATATTGGACTTCATCTTGTGTAGAGGTTATGGTATGCCTAAACTTGACTAACTCATTACTTTGCACATGTACATTAGCATATTATTAAAAAAAATATCACATTGTATCATAATTTTGACATAATTAATGGTTGTCTTCACCACATTGTATGATGTGTACGAAGCAATAAAGTGTTTTGTGTTTGAATTTTTGATCATTATTAAAAATGCATATATTTTCAAATGTATCATTAATTATTGTAGTATATGTCCAAGAACAACTTATTATTTATACATGTAGAATATAAAAGAAAATTATACAGTAAAAATAATTGTTATAAATTGACGAAAAGAAAGTGTTTCTTTTTTATTCAGCAACAAAATTGTGGAAAAGAAAGTGTTTTTTTTTATTCAGCAACAAATAAAAATTATTTCTTCAGACTTCATATGTTTTTTTTGTCACTTAAATATAAAGAAAAAAAAAAGTTAAAATTATAAAAAAAATATATTAATTTTTAATATTATTTTTCTAGTAAAATGTTGTACACTAAAGATAAGATAAAATAATTAAGAGTAAATCTTATTTTACAATTTTTTAAAAATAAATTAACATTATATCATGTTAAATTAATTTGATTGTGTTTAATTCAAAGTAGTTTGAAAATAAACTATCATTATATTTAATCAAACTAATATGTTGTTTGAAAATAAACAATCATTATCATGTCAAAGTAATTTGATGTTTAATCTAAGTCATTTTAAAGTAAATAATCCTCACTTCGAAGAAAGTAGTTTGATGATGAAGTTATTTAAAATTGAATAATCATCGTATTGATTCAAATATTTTAAAAGAAACAATTATCACAGTAATCTAAAATTATTTGAAAATAAAGGACCATCATATCATATCAAAGTATTTTAATGTTGTACTTAAAGTGAGATTACTTGAAAAATAATGATTATATCGAATTAAAGTAATTTGTTGATCATGTTTGAAAATAAATTACCACCACGTTAGATAGTAATTCGTTGATCATTTGAAAACTATTTAAAAGTAAATGACCATCACATCAAATCAAAGTAATTGATGATGAAGATGTTTAAAATTAAACAAACATCATATTGATTCGAACATTTGAAAACAAACAATTATCACAATGATTTAAAATCATTTGAAAATAAAGAATCATCATATATTATCAAACTACTTCGATGTTGTACTTAATAATGTGAGATTGCTTGAGAATAAAAGATCATCACATTATATTAAAGTAATTCGTTGATCAAGTTTGAAAATAAATTATCGTCACATCAGGTAACAATAGTACATATAAAAGTTTCACCATTTTTACCTTGAGAGATCTATTTTCTTTTTCGTTGATCTCTCATCAGTTATTACTAACAACTTGACAATCAACTTTTATAGAGGAAAATTGTATTTTTTTGAAATCTTGTCATTTTCACTTCGATAAATTTATATTATTTTTTATTAAGAACAATCACAATTAGGTATATAAGTCAAAATAAATATTATTTTATAAATCGATTTTATTCTTGATTGATTTTAAATTCATTTTCTAATATAATATTAAAGTCTATTATAATAAAATTTGTTAAGTTTAACGCATCACTCGTTGAGACAGTGTGAAACGGATCATCCTCAATATAAACAATTTTACAATTGTAGATTTATTTAACTTTTATTTTTGAAAAGAAATTTCTTTACGTTTTATTGTTACTTTTTTTTCTTCAGATAATCATGTTGTCATATCCTTAAAAACCCACTAAGAAATTCTATTTGAGTGGAAGTCAAGTGTCAAGAAGAGAGTTTAGAATTTCAGAGTGGAAAACAGGTGGCTGTAGGAGATTGAACGTTCAGTTTTGACAGTAGAAGTAAAACTCAAAGTTTTCAGAAATTCACGCCACTTCTACATGCACCCTTCTTCCCCAAAGTTATGAACTTTCATTTTCTCCTCATTCTCTCTAGATTTCTTCATCTTCTCTCTAAGAAATCTTACTCTTTTCTTCTTCTGATCATCAAACAGACCACACCTGAGCATTCCCAACGTCGAGGGCGTTCATTTGAACCGATCAGTTTTTTATTTCGAGTTGGTAAGTTCATCTCTCCCTCAGCCGAGTAGTTTTTCTGTACATGCAAACTCAGTTTTCGGTTGCATGAGTTTCTTAACCCCTTTCTGAACGCCTTTCTGGTCTTTCATTTGGTTAGTTTCGTAAATCGCGATCGTAGTCTTCTAAGAAATTGGTGGTGAGCTATTCTATTCAAATTGTGAACGTTTGGTTACGCTTAGAGGTAAGGGAAGCTTATATAATTTGATTAAGATTCTTGTTTTGAATGGATGCATGTTCGTTGATTTCTGAATGAATATGAAATATGGTTGTTACTGCATTGTTGGCTATATGAGTATATGAATCCAAAAGATGAGAAACTGGAATGATATTGTGTTCGATGATTTGGTTGATGATGAAATATTGTATGTTATTTAAAAGTACTGATGATTAATGAAAGCCATGAAATGGGTAGGGATGTTGTCTGAGAGTCATTCTGTAATACTCTGTTGTATTATGTAAACTGTGATCGAGAGTCAGTATTGACCATTCAGTTATACTTGAGTAATCGGTCTTGGACCAAGCGTTCGTTTTTAGTAGCGTTCGTTCTTAATAACTGTTTGGTATTAGACCAGTGCTCGTTCGATATAGTGCTCAGTTTTCTTGTGGACTAGGTTGGAGCGGGATTCTTTCATTTGGAGAGAATTCCAGTTGAGGACGAGCGTCTTCGTTTTGTAATAGTTGTACATGAGCGTTCGGCCAAGGGTAGTCGTTCCTTGGTATTTGGTTATAAACTTCAGTATATCTATATGTATTTGTATATTTCGTTCGTTCTTGAACACTAGTTAAATGATATCTTATATTTATTAAGCCTTTATTCTATAAGTTTAGTAGTGTTCGGTCTTACACCAAACGCTCGTACTAAGTAGTGCTCGGTCTTACACCAAGTACTCGTACTAAGTGGTGCTCGGTCTTAAACCAAGCGCTCGACCTTGATTCAGTAATATGATTTTAAAATAAGAGCATTCGGCCAAACCCAATAGCGTTTGGTCTCTACAGTGCTCGGTATTCAACTAGAACTCGTTTTCCTTGATATTAAACTCATAAATAAGCTAAGTATTTATAGCGGTCGGTTTCTTCATATACTTCCGTCACTTATTATTATTTGATGTTTTACAGTATCAGTTTCTATGGTGTTCGGCCTAGAGTCTTAGTACTCGGCCTAGGCTTATTGGCATTCGGTCTAAACTCTCATGAGTCAGTTCATTAAATTGGCTCACCTTGTAAATAACGTTTGATTCTATTAGTCTTTGAGAGGTATTATTGTAATTGGTCTCTTTCACAACCCCGTTAGTAACTCTCTTGATCTTAATCTGTTTCGGAACTAGAGACCTCTCGGTCTCACTCCAAGTGTTCGATCTCGTTCGGGGTTGAAGATTAACGTTCGGTATTCGGTATCCTATGGGATCTGTATTCAAATTGGTTCGGTTTGAGGTTTTGACAATGAAATATGATGGAATATGATGTAGATGAAATGAGTATGAATATGAAAGAGTATTTCGGGGAGGAATATCTCATGAATTGATATTGGAATGGTAAAGTATGAATGTGGTCAGACTAAGTTGTCGTTCATCCTAACATTCTAATGGTCACCGAGTCTCAAGTAGAGAATGGTGGCGCATGTGGTGAGAATAGCAGGAGGCCTGGTTGCGTATAGCTTGGGGTTCTAGCTATCGGACTAAACTCATGTGTAGACTTGGGTTTCCCAACTATGGTAATTCTGATGGTTTTTCAGATTACCTTTCCACAGGTGCAACAACGTCGTAGCTACACAGAATTTATACAGTCTGGACAATCAGAGTCAAGTGGTCGTTATTGGCATGCCATGATGCATGAATTTTGATTTGGTTATTGTTCGATTGAATGATGAAAATTGTATGTTTTATTGAATGAATTAAATTACATAAGCTTACCCTATTTCCTATCTTGTCATGTATTCCCGTTCGATCGTTTGTCCTGTTGCAATGATCATCCGTGTGGATGTGAGCAGAAGGAGAAGAGTTGCTGGAAGAAGCACTACAAGAGGTGGAAGTGAAAACTGAACCTTAGGACGTTCGGTCAATTGTTGGTCTCTTCTTTTGTAGGAACGTTCGGTATAAGTATTTTGTAAACCGTTCGTTCTAGTTGTAACCATTGTACAGTTTTAACTCCATGCTATTTTGTAAGGTCGTTCAGTCATAACCGTACGTCCTATCTTTTGTAAGAACTGATCTGTAGTATTATAAATGTGATGTTCCTATTATATGGTTTTACATTATATTTTTGGGATGTTACACATGTATTTTTCATTTGCTTTTTTTCTTTTTTGTACCTTTACTTTTCTCATGCTCTTTTCTCTTTATGTTTTGATTGCAACCTTTCGGTATATCATGGATTGGTGCATTCCAAATGTCTTTTTAATATAATTCTTTGCTTATAAAAATGACAAATAAAAAACTATTTTTATATTTTTTTTCTTTTTCAAATTCTATAAACAAACTACATTAGAGGTTCTGGGTCAATCCAACTAAAAACAGCAAAAACAAATGTCACTAGATTCATATGTTTATATATTTTGTATAGTAATTGATACTTTTTTGTACGTTTAATCAATATTTCACTTATTTTATCTTTAATATTTAATTAAGTTTGTATTGGCTTGATCTTTAAATTATAATATTTAAATTACTTAATATTTAAAATTATATAAATTATAGCGCACACCTTTAATTCATTTTATATGTAGTGCATTATCTGTGAGTTGCTTGTTTAACTTCTTCACATAATTTCAGCTAATTGTTGTTGTGCATGACTAATGTTAGAAGCTAATAATGATTGGTGATTAAAGCTAATAAATGTTCTCACTTCTAAAACATTGACATAATTAAATTTTAGAAAGATTAAAAAATAGTAAATTGTAGTTGAAAATCGTTTTACTGAAAAAATAGGAGATGGAGATCTTAATGGAGGAGGAATGGCTACCTTCGTGATCGAAGGAGATGGAGTTAAGCAAACCTGGGCCACTCTTTGCTTGATCTACTCCCATTTTTGTATCCTCCACCCTTTATGTTAGATGTTGGGCTGGTTCCTTTTACTTTGTGCACCTGCATTATAATATCTGTTGGTTGTATTCTGCGTTGCAGCCCACTCGTTGTTAGGTTTACACTGTTTGTATCCCGGGCTTTTACTTATTGCACTCAATTTTATTTTGTTTGTTCTTTTAAAACAGTTTTGGGGTGAACCCTTCTTTTAATTTTCACAATCCTTATTTCACTCTTCATACCACTACTCATTTTTATTATTTGGCACCCATATTTTAAGATAAAATTCATTACAATTTTTTTATAATAATGTCAAAAATTGTTAGTTATCATGGGTATCGAATTTAATAATTGAATTTTTGTTCATACAAATATTAAAAAATAATTATCATGTGAATTAAAAAAGAAATATTAAAAAAATTCTCAAAAAAGATTTAAATTTCAAAATTAAAAATATCAACTATTAAACAATTTTTTTTATTAAGAATTATGTGATAATTGATATTCCATTGTGAATATGTAATAATAATGTAAAATCTTATCGGTTACCCAAAAATATTTTCAAATAATTTTATGAAAAAATATGTAATCTTAATTTATCATTGTGAATGAAAATACATATTACATTAATTTTGCACACTCAATTAAAACAAACTGATTCACACATTATACCTGTTCATCTCAAATAACTAACTCCCTGACATAATCTGGTTTCTCAAACCATTTCCTTTTTTAAGATTTTTCTACAATTTTTTTTGATAAATTATGATTGTGACTCTTTTATATTATTATTATTATATTATTATTATTATTATTATTATTTTAGTATTATTATTTATATTATTATATATTTAGTGTTTTTATTTTTATACGTTGTAGGATATTATCTATGATTTTTTTAACTTTTTTTTGTAATTGAAAAAAATATACGTTTATTATCTTAACATTAAATATATTATATTTATGGACAGAAGAATGAGATACTTTTTTAGTCATATAAAGCAAATTGTTTTTTTTTAATTTATCAAAAGAATTTATGTTGTTTTCACTTTGAAAGAAAAAAATATTTTTGATAAATTTAAAGACAATGTTAATATTGTGCATATGGATCAACATTACAATTGACATAAGTATAATAATTTTCATATTTATAAGATATATAATTGTTTTGGTAGAAGTATTATTGAAATGAATGCACTTCAAATGTTTTCGTACTAGTCTTATCTTTAAGTCAAGAGTCTTCCCAAGTAGATTTAAAAGATTGTAAAATAATAATATCTCTAAATCACAAATTATAATTAATTAGTGAAGACACTTTCTTCTAACAACATGAGATCTTTTTTAAACCACAAAAAAAATTTTCTTGCAAATGTATTAAACTTTTCACAGTGTATTTATAGGCCAAATTTAAAAGTTGGTCAGAAAATTGAAGAGTCATCTTACAATTGTCACTGATAATCGATTATCATAAGTGATAATCAATTGTTTTATAGACTTTTTTGAAAAATACTTTTTTTTAAAAAATCTATTATCATCATAGTCTTTTTGCCAATTCTGAAATTAATTAGGATAATCCATATTCACTTGTTCGATTATTCCAGAATGTTTATGAAATAATGTTTGTTTTAGTAGATTATGCAACTTGTTGTGTATCTTTCTAAGATAAGTTTAATGTACAATTATAAATTATATATTACAAAAGCTTTAAAGTGAACATCAAATTTTTCTAACTTCAATTACAAAGTGTTAAATTCATCATCAAAACACTCTTGACTTCAGTTCTTCCTTTGTTAACAAGTCACTCAAAGAGCTTGGCCTTAAGATCAACCTACTTCAAGAGCTCAACTGAATTAGCCACTCAAAAAGTTCAGTCTCAAGGCCAACTTACTTCTAGAGCTTGGCCTTAGGGCCAACCTACTTCAAGAACTCGATTGGATTAGTCACTCAAAGAATTCGACCTCAAGGCCAACCTACTTTATAAAGAGCTCGACTAGATTAGTCACTCGAAAACACATGGCCTCAACGACCAAGCTAAACAAGATTGGCCTCCATGGCCAATGACCACATAACGAACTCGCCCTTAACGGCCCCTGTAAATTGAATAAATATGGCCTCAAGGCCAGTTTGCCTATAAATACAGCCTTAGAGCCAATCTACCTGCAAACATGGTTTGTCCATCAAAAGGCCGCATAAGTAGGCATAGGGTCTAATTTGACCTCAAACACCAAACTAAACTCCCAAAACTTTGGGGCTTATGTTCGTACCCGGTCCAATAGGCATATTAAATAGCATGATTCAATAAGGCTCTTTATTATGGAACAATCCAACTTACGTCTATTTGGATCATATTCTCATATTATAATTAAATCTTCGTAGTTTGGTATGATTGATTATTATTTATTACTTTATTACTATTTATTATAATAAGTATTGTTGTAATAGGTAGACTCACGACCCATGTTGATCTTATAAATACTACTAGTGTTTCTAAAGAAATATTCACTTTATAATAAACATATTTACTCTCACTTATAAATCTAAACTTTCTTGTTGACATTGATAAGTCTTCTCCTCTTATCAATCAGAAGACTCTTTTCAAATAGAATGAATGATCAAACCACACTTAAAATTTCACTAATTGTTTACAAAATACATGCTCAAAGATAACATCAAATGTTATTATTCTTTTGATATTAACCCAATTTGGCGCATTTTAGCAAATAAAATGTCGAAAGGTCAATTTCAAGAAGTAGACCAGAAATGGACCTAAATCCATACTATAAATTAAATTTTGAATACTATTGTATAAGATATCTTATATTTGACATATTTTGTTATTATTTTTGTAATTAAAATACTTTCTTATGTGTGGGAGAATAGAAATTGTTTTATTTATTAATAAAATATTATTTTTGTAACATCCCAATTATATAACAACTTATATAATAAGGACGTCAACATCCAAATAAAGAAAACAGTCAAAGTATGATGTGTAAATAAATATGAAATTACAGTCATCCAAAAATAAAAGAAACAGAATTTAAACTTAAACAGTTTAAGGGATGAACACTACAAGTGTTCGAATAGGAAAATTCCTAACAAGACTACACCGCAACCTCGGAATCCTCCAGCTCTTGTTTCAAAGGAATCTCCTCGACAACATCTGCTCCCATCCAAGTGGATGATCATCGCCAAAAAAACATACCCAAACAGCACACAACACAAACAATGCAAGGGTGAGCTAAATATAAAAAGCATGTTATACATATAGTACAGTTAATTCAGGTCATCATGCATAGAAACATGTAAAGGAACAATTAAAGCATACTCATACAACTCACACACTCACACGACTCATCCGGATTTGTATAATTGTCGAACTAACAGTAGTCTGTGCACTTGCATAGTTCTCCTGGTCTTTCTCCAACACTAGCAAGGTAAATCCCCAACCTGCCTATCTCTGCCATCAACGGCTATAGACGAGGACCTCCCTCTACTCTCACCACTGACACTGTTCTTCTCTATGTGAGCATGAACAATGCTTTGAGTGTAGGGATAGACATACCGATCCTAAGTTCACTACAGTTATACAGAACAACAACAACACCCTACACAATCACTTCCAGTCATCTCTCCCTGAGATGTCCAATTCATACTCACATACATCATTATAGTTCACAACCATGTTCAGATGCATAATTCAAATGCAATAAAATTCAATTATTTCAGAAATCATACAAACTGAATATATCACAAAATAAATTAACAGTACATAATCTGTTCAATAGGATTTAAGTTAAAAACTTGTCGAGTAGACTTCCAGGAAAGAGAGGTGCGTCACAATGGACAACTTAAGTACCAAGTCTTTCCTTAGCCAAAGTGTTCCTCAACTAGTTTTTAACAAATTTCTTATTTACAGATTCAAAACAACAACAACATATAATATTAACACCGAAATTCCACATAGATAGATATACAATAAACATTAACACTATTCACACAGAATTTCAAGACATGAATAGTAATAAAAACAATACTAAATCATATTATAAAAAAAGGTTTAAACCCTCCCTTGGTCCTCAAGTTTATATGAAAATCTCAGTTGGGTCCTCAAGTTTTTTTTGTCTCAATTGGGTCATATTTTTTGTAAAAGTGAGCACATTTTGCCATAACCGTTAAGTGTTGTGAGACGGCGTTAAATTGGTGTGAGCTGGTGCACAGAGAATGTGGTGATGTGTTTAGGGTTTCTTACGTGGACTGTTTTGTTTAAAAAAATAGTGCTGATGTGCTCACTTTTACAAAAAATAAAGAAGACAACCTCAGCAAGAGTCTGTACCCTCAGCAAGAGTCTGTACCCTTCCTACCTCTTTCCGAAACTCGAAGATGCGGATTACTCCGACCCAACGGAAAGTTCTTATAATTTTGGATTCTCGGAGGAAGATCATGCTCTTTGGAACTGGGAGTACTAAGTTTTCTACAATGTTTGTGTGTCTGTGCCGTGTGTAGTGTTTATTTATTTAGTATTTGCAATTTTAGTGGAGAATTTATAAATGGGAAATAAGTCAGATGAATGACTATAGGTTTATTAGGATAGAGATGGTGGTTTTTGCCGCATTTTGCTACTTGTAATGAAAGTGTTGGTTCCAATGTAATTAAATAATGCGTTCCAGTTGAGAATGTAATTGTGGATTTAGTTTAATGAAGAAATATAAATTGGAAAGATGAAGAAATGAAAAGATGGTTGAATTAGTTCGTAAAGAGAGGCCCATTTAAGAGTATGAGTATGATTCCTGTTGAGTTGGGTTATGGAGTTCTGGGTCCCTGTTGCTTGGATCGGTAAGGAACTCTGCATTCGAAGTTGACTTGCCTGCACTTGCAATTGTTTCCATTGTGAAAGAAGGATGTCACTTTCGTTACGACTTGGCCAAAAATCTCTGCCTTTCCATTCAACGGGAATCACCGACTTCTCTTCTTCTTTATGTTCTCCACTTTGAAATTTACTCAAGAATATCTCACAACCTTCGCATCTTCTCACAACATCTTCTAACATTTCTTCAACCCAACAAAAAATAACGAAACAACCTAAATCGCTCGCCGGACCAACTGCGTCATTTGCGGTTACCGATTCAGCTTCCTCGCAACAACGAAATTAAATCCCCAATTTCAATTTTCAAATCCCTAATTCTGATATATCTAATATGAATAAAGGGTACTTATGCCACATCAGCACTATTTTTTTAAACAAAACAGTCCACGTAAGAAACCCTAAATACATCACCACATTCTCTGTGCACCAGCTCACACAAATTTAACGCCGTCTCACAACACTTAACGGTTATGGCAAAATGTGCTCACTTTTACAAAAAATATGACCCAATTGAGACAGAAAAAAACTTGAGGACCCAACTGAGATTTTCATATAAACTTGAGGACCAAGGGAGGGTTTAAACCTATAAAAAAACATAGAAAGGTTAGCTCCCCTTACCTCTTCTCTAGAATTATTTTCCTACTAGAAGTTGTTCCCCGAAAAATCTTCAGAACCTCTACTCTTTCTGCAACTAAAAATTTCTTCCTAACTCTTTCTTCTCTATTTCTCAAGCTCTCATTTGATTCCTCTTCTCTTGGTGTAGAATATCCTTTCCTCCCATGGCTATTTATAAGTAAAAAAATTTACTATTCATTAATTTTTTTAATATTATTTATTATTTTAATATTATTTAAAAATAATATTTTAATCACTAATTTGGTTAAATCTGATCCTAATTCTATCCATGCTAAGGAATCCTAATTTCTTCCATGCTAAGGAATCTTAATTTCTTCCATGCTAAGATTTTTTTTTTTTTACTATTCACTATTCACTTTTTACTATTCACTATTCACTTTTTACTATTCGATTTTCTTAAAAAAAAAAATACTAAATAAGTTATCAAAAATTTTATACTCTCCTTATAAAATTACTATAATTTTATATCCAAAATTTATATTTTTCTATCCATTAAAATTATTATTACTAATAAAATGCTAAATTTTACTACTATAAATATATATAATTTTTTTCATGGGTCTTAAGATTTTCATAATTATGGGACTAGATTAAATAATTATTAATTTTGAATAAAAAATATTATATTTTGATTCTTCATTCAGTATTTAAAAGAAAAATAGTCAAAATAGATACATACTTTCTTGTTGTAACATTCCAAAAATATAGTTTTAAATTATACTTAAGGGTCCTTACATTCACAATAAAATAGAACAATTACATAAAAAAATTTAACTTACAGTTATCCTGAAATAATCATAAATTTAAAACTTTAAAGAAACCTATATTGCTACTATTACCAGAACAAACCGAACGGACAACATGACAAGACAGGAAAATAAGGGTAAGCTAGTGTAATTTAAATAACTATGTTAACAAAAAATTCAGATACACACATAATACAATCATACATATACAGAATCCATACAAGCATGTTATAACTTACCACTTTACATTAACTGTCCGGACTAGTATGAATATGAGTTATAGTCGTTCGTGCACTCGTGGGTGGTAATCTAAAAACCTTATGATTACCGTAGCATGGAAATCCCTTGAGCTGCCACACGAGGTTAGCCGGTTATTTCTCACCTTAGGTCAAGGTAATACATATCGTCCAGGCTAGGGCCTCCTGCTATTCTCACCACATGCATCACCATTCTCTACTTGAGACTCAATGACCATTAGAATTTCAGGATGAACGCCAATACTAAGCTTCCCCTATTCATACTTTTACCACATTGCAACCAACCACTGAGGCATTCCTCCTTGGAATTCTCTTTCAGATCCATAATATAATTATCACATCATAATTTCTCATCCCATCACAATTATCACACCATAACTTAATACCATCATACTTTCACATTACATTAGAATTATAATCATTCCTCATCCATCACATCTTTAAATAAATATCACACACAACAGTAGAACAATAATTCCACCTTTAAACACGACCGAACGGAAGAGATCAACATAAACTATGGACAAGATCGAACGGGATAACACTCCCTGAATATGACCGAGTAGTCATCTAGAGATTAAGACTTACGCATGAGCTGAACACTATTAGCTTAGATCGAACACTACCAGTTTAACCCGAACACTATCAAATCAGAACAAACAATATTAATTTAGGCTGAACACTCTTGGTTTCAATTACAAGTACATAATTTGGGTACTATGACGAGACCGAGTGCTTAGTACAAGACCAAGCACTATTGATACCAAGCGCTTAGTACAAGACCGAGCACTAATGAGACCGAGCATTGGTAACGGACCGAGCACTACCAAGACCGTACATAACCGAGCGGTCAATAACAATGAAAGCCTATAATAGACCGAATGTTGTTTACAATCAAATGTTATGTCTAGACCTACTGCTATATTCACTTGAATATCAACACAAGACCGATTGGTCATTAACGAAGTATCCACAAAAGTGAAACTCAGTTAAGACCGAGTACCAAAGAGAAACTAAACGGTCAATTCAAGACCCTCAACGAACTACATTATTCTTCAAAATAACTGCAAAATTATGATCAACAACAATCCTTACCAACTTCACTACAGTCCTCCCAACTTATATTCCTCCAAACATATATCAAATACTTCCTTTACACTTGATCAAGATTGATTAAACCTTTTTAACCTCATTAAGAGATTTTCATCACAGATTTGAGATTCAATTCTGCAGAATCATGAACTAAATGACCGAGAATCAGATTTTCTATACTGACCAAACTCAAACCGAACACAATTCCCCCACTTTCACTATCACACTCCCTTCCAATTTCACTCGGCTACTGAACCATAATTATGCAGAAACACAATCATCATGAATACAACATCAATAGTTTACACCAACAGCACCGAACACCAAAATATTCAATTTTACATACATGCAACATCATCAAACAACATTTTCATACAACAAAATTAAGTAATTAAATTATCTAGTTTCCCTTACCTCAACCAGACCGAACAACTTCTATCCTCCAGAAATTTGTGCCCAATTTCAGAAATTCTATAAACACCTAAAGTTTCATTGATTGATGAGAAGAGTTCGACCAAAGGACCATAAATGTGATCAGAATTAGAAAAAGAACATTGATGAACACATGTAACTAGAAACTTGGCTTGCATGTGTCTAAAAGTTACATAATGTAACAATAATCTAAGAAGACAAGACTTACCAACTCTAAACAAGACCTTGATCGGTGGAGATTGAAGATCTTGACTCTCAAATTGCTTAAACGGTGACTGATTGAGAAAAAGCTAAAAGAAGATGAAAAGTTTCTAGAAAAAAAAGAGAAAAAAAAAAGATGCTTGAATTTTAGATAAACACATATTCTGAGATGAATTGTGTTTTAAAATAATTTTATAAAATACTCAAACTCTTTTTATTGAGACATATGTTATTTTCTTTCACATGTCTTTTTTCAGACATCTTGGATTGAGTTTGGTGGAAAGCCATCAATGTCACTGCTCAATGTCGAGGCCCAATGATCTCTAAGACACTTTTGACCCACAAATAATTAATATATGTACTTTTACTACGTTTCAATTGTACCTATACAGATGTAAAAATTTATACTCATTTATTAATATCAATTTTAAGTATCAATTTTCTATTTTATCACGATAGAAACATGTTTCTTAAGTTACTTTATTTTTGTTTTTTTTCAGAGACCAACTCGTCAACTCTTACCTGTATATATTTATTATTAGATCCGTACGCAGATTATTGTAGACACCTAATTCTATATAGTTTTATTTTTTAAAATATAATATTTTATTTTAGAGAAAATATAGCAACAAATATTTAAAATTTCAGAAATATTAAAATTGTTTTAAGAAAATATTTATTTAAAAATAATATAAAATATTTATGCTCGTCCTGGACATGATGGATTACGAGGATATTGAAAAACTCTTTTTTATGACTATCAGCAACATGTTTGGTAAGTGCATCTTCTACTAATTAAACAACTTTATTTATCCCTTTCTTTTAGTATTGTACCTGCCTTTTACTACTTGTTATAAAAAACACTCAACTGATATGATCAAACAGAGACTATAGCATCTAGTCTAGTGGTTGTCTTAACAGAGACTCTACTTTCTTAGCTTATATTAAGACTACTGCCATCTACAAAAGTTGTCTGAGTGTTGAACATTGTTCACATGTTCTCTCCATTAGAGACACTGTTCATAGAAGATATTATAATTGTTTTTTTATGTACAAATCGGAACACATAATGACAGTTGTAATAAACGAGAATTGATGTTCAACTTAAAACTAAGAGAGAAAATTTGAGTTGTAATGTCTATTTCATAGTCAAATTTGTACATGTATTGTTCACCATCAGCTATTTAATTTGTGCATTTCACAGACAGTACAAATATTTAAATTTTGTTGTTTTTTTATCCTCATAGACCAACTCGTCAACTCCTGTACCTGTATATATTTATTATCAGATCCGTAGGCAGATTATTGAAGACACCTAATTCTATATAGTTTTATTTTTTAAAATATAATTTTTTATTTTAGAAACAATATAGCAACAAATATTTAAAATTACAGAAATATTAAAATTTTGTTTAGAAAACAATATTTATTTAAAAATAATATAAAATATGAATTTTAACAATATAATTTTTTAATTGAAACTTATAAAACTTTAAAATAGAAAAAAAATACACAACTTTATAAATTAACAAAATACTATCGAAAATTTGTATAAAGCTTAACATTAAAATTAAGTAATAATTATATAAATGTTAGTGAATTATGCAAAAGAGTATAAATTTGTATTACAATTTAATAATAATTATAACATTTATTATTGAATAATCTTATATAATTGAGATTAAGAATAATTGTAATGACTAAAATCATTATAGAAAACAAGACTCAAATCATAACTTTTACTTTCCTTAAATATTCAGAATTTAAAAAAGAAATTTTTTTCTGATATAGTAATGAATATGCACTTTCATTACCTTTATCAAGACGTCTTTTGTTCAATGTTTCAAGTTAGATACACAAATTCTTCGTTTCAAAACTTAGAAAGAGACCATAAACTCACACCTTCAAGTTATCTTAAGAACAAATTAATCTGATACCAAAAATATAACATCCAAATTTTCAGTGTTAAATCACTATAGAACATATTATATTTTTAATATTACAAAACAGTTAATTCAAGAAAAATATATAAACTACTATTATACAAATATACTGAAATAATAACGATATATAAATATATATATATATATATATATATATATATATAATGGTCAATTTCAAAAAGTGAACCTAAATCCATACCATAGTTAAATTAAATTTTGAATACTATTGTATAAGATATCTTATATTTGACATATTTTATTATTATATTTTGTAATTAAAATATTTTCTTATGTGTAGAAGAATAGAAATTGTTTTACTTATTAATAAAATATTATTTTCATAATTAAGGAACAACCTTTGTTAGATTAAATAATTATTAATTTTGAAGTAATAAAAGTGCATATTCATGAAAATAATAAAATATTATTTTCATAATTAAGGAACAAACTTGATAAAGTGCATTTTATTACCTTTATCAAGACGTTTGACAGTGCATTATGAAGTATGTTTGAGTGTGTCTTAAAATATATAATTAATTATTGTCATAAGTATGTTCCAAGTGATGGTGGTATATGAATTCTAAGTGGTGAAAGTAAGTTTCAATGTGGAGTCTCTTGGTGAGATTCAAGTTTCTTTATAATGAATGTAAGAGCTCAGTCTTGGGGTTATCCTAAAACTTTAATGGTCTTTCATTCTCATATAGATTGATTCATGTCGTGAGGAGTAACAGGAGGTCTTAGTCTTGAGGGTTTCCAGTATGCCTCAAGGCGTGGTACATACTAACGTTATGAGTGTGGTAGGGTTTCACCCGTTGGCTATGGCTTTGCAAAGCAGTAGAAGCCACCACAAGTGCACAACCCGTTAATCAATTCTAAGTCTGGATGGTCAAGTATAGGTTATAACATGTTAGGATGTTTGAACTGGTTTATCTTGCTTGATTAATCTTGAGTATGTTATATCTTGTGCAATTGTACGAATTCTTTTATATATAGCTTAACCTTTTGCTTGTGATTGTGTTTTGTATGTTTGATATTCTTCCTTTGCAATGATCACCTTGTGGATGTGAGCAGAGGGAGATAAGGTGTCTCTAGAGCAAGCTCTGGATGACAAGGATACTACAGTAATAATTGGACGTTAGAGTAGCATTATATATAGTTTCGATAACTCCTTGTATCTAAAGTTTAAATTTTATAGTTATTTTAGATGACTGTAAAGTTAATACTTTGTTTACTAGTCTATAATTGTTCTATCATATTATTTTGTGACCACTGTAACATAGTTTATGACTATATTTGGATGTTAAAGAAGCAAATTATTATCAAAATTTAAGTGAATTTGATAAATATAGAATAACTTAATCATAGAGAGAAAATGAAAAATACTTTTATAATTTAAGAAAAATTCCTCAATAAAATCATCTCATAACAAAAACGAATAGATAAATATTTTTTTAAGTTATTTATTAAACTAAAAGTTTACTATATTTAACAAAAAAAACAGTTTCCTGAAAATTAAGAAAAATAGGAATTACAAATTATATATATTTTTAAGAAATATCTAACATTTTTTTAAGGTTTTATCTATTAAAACAAAATTGAATGTATAAGCTCTTAAGTTGATGGCACAGAGCTTAAATCAGATTTCTTAATATGAAACAATTAATTAAAATGTCCTGATAAATTAAGGTTGTGCATAATTAACTTAGTAAACTAGTAAACTATAGATAATTTATAATATTTTGTACTATAAAAACTGAATTACTTTTATAAAAACTGAATTATACTATTTTTTATTACAGTTTAAAAAAACTGAACTTTTTTCATTAAAAATATAGTTAACTATTTTAAACTCTGAACTGTGTATTTTAGGTTTAGTTTGAAACTTTTACTTGCTTTGCTTTTTTTTTTCAGCAACATAAAAAATAAGAAACAAAGATACATGTCCGAATTATCTTTTAGATTTTATATATATATATATATATATATATATATATATATATATATATATATATATAATAAATAAATAATTGATTTTAAAGTTTTTTAAAAAGTTAACTATAATAATTATTATAATAAAATAATATTATTAAATTTATACTAAAATTCATTAAATATTTAAAAAACTAAATTAAAAAATTAACGATAATATAAATTTAAAAATAAATAATAAAAATTTTTATTAAATTGTAATTATGAATCGATAATTATTTTGTAAATTAATAAAACTATATATATATATATATATATATATATATATTATGCATAAATAAATAAATACTGTTTTTAAAGTTCTTTAAAAAAGTTAATTATAACAATTATTAAAATAAAATAATATTATTAAATTTATACTAAAATTCATTATATATTTTAAAAGAACTAAATTTTATTAAATTGTAATTATGAATTGGTAATTCTTTTGTAAATTAATAAACTTAAATATATTTCTAAAAATAAAAAAATAAAAATGTGTGAATGAGAAAATAATTATAAAATATAATACAATTATATATTTTTTTTTCAATTTTTTATGTCGGGTGCAAACAATGACGAATATTTTCTTTATATTACAAATATTCAATATCATTAACATATAAGTAAGACCGGTATATGTCAAAAAAATTTGTTAGATTTTAAAATAATACAATCCATAAAATAATTGCAATGAATATACAGTTTTGTGTTTCAACACGTTCTCAGTATACATAAATAGCATTTAGTACAGTTATTAGTTAACTATATAATTTTTTTTTAAATTAAATTGCAAAACAGTTCAATTGAATTATTATCTTAAGTAGTTTAGTTTCTTTTAATTTAGTATAATATATTTAGTTATAGTTTAGTAAAGTTTAGCTTGATTTACCCAACTTCCTAATAATATTTGACAATTTTCTTCATTTTACTTTTGAGCTTTTATTTATTTTTTCTTTTTTTAGTTTGTAGTTACTTTTGGTTCCAATAAATGAGAAAAAAAAAACCAACATACTTTCATATCAGAAAAAAAAAAATATTATTCACTATTTTAAAACTTTTATTCACTTTCATTTAAAGGATTCACCTTTTTTGTGTCAAATTTTTTTTTTCAAATTTTTTTTTGAAATTAAAGTTTTTCTAAAATGAAAATAAGTATTTTACTAATTTTACTGTTTTTTTTTTTAATTTAACCAATCTTATTCAATTTGACCGCTTTTTAAGGTAACTATTTTTGTAATTATAAAATTGCTTATAAAATAAATAAATAACTATTTATAATAAAGTTATTAAAATTATTTTTATTTAATTTTATAATAATAATAATAATAATAATAATAATTGTATAAGTAATTTTACTTTACTATATAATTTCAAATTTAGTTTATTATCCACAGACGATATGGCTCTTGGATTGAGTTAAAAACAAATCAGTTTAATTTAATGAGTTAGAAATTTTATAATTTAATTTCATTTAATATAAATTGGTAATTTAAATTATATATAAATGTTTTGCTTTTTAAATTTATTTTATATTTATTAAAATATGTAAGAGTCTGAAAATTGTAAGGTTATTGGGCCTTATGTTGAGGCAATGAGGCCCGTAAAGCTAAGGGCACCACGACCTTTGAAGGGAATTCTTTATTTTTCAACTCTGAGTTCATTAGTCAGTTTCTCTTTCTCTCTCTAAACTCAATCCTCTTCTTGCTATGCCTTCTTTCTACCCTCACACAAATTTCAACCGTTACATTGTCTTATAGGTGGTGTTCTTTCGCTCACGGAGTCGAGGGCTTCCTATCCATCTGATTAGTTTTCGATTTGGACGGGTAAGTCAGTTTCTCCACTCTTCTTGAACCTAGAACATGCAACTTTACCGGTTGCATGCAGCTGATGGTGGTCTAGAATCCCTGCCCATTTAATTCGAAAGGTGAGTGGGGCGTATAGCGAGAGTTTTAGGGGGGTTGGTCTCTGTCTGGACTCTTGCATAGCGACCTATGTGCGTTATGCGAGAGACCTAAAGTCTGATACTTATTCAGACTTAATTCGCAAGGCGACCTGGGTGGGTGCGCAATACGAATAGCGCCAGTCTCGCCAAGCGAGGGTGGTGCACTGTGCGACGAGTGCTGGGTCTGGTTCTCTAATTTGTCCCATGCTGCGTTTGATTAGTGTGCTCTTTGGTTGTTGGTGAAGCATTCTTTTGCATCTACAGTATTGTATGGTGATATTCAAACAAAGATGTGATTTGTAGCAAAAAGTGTATGGTTATAAAGTGCTGGGAAAGATAATCCAAGTTGTAAACCAAGTTCCATCTATGTCGGATCTCTTGGTGAGATTCTTAGTGTTTAGAATGAGAGTAGGAGCTCAGTCTTGGGGTTATCCTGAAATTCCAATGCCCTTTCTTCTCATGTAGAGAGGATTGAACCATGTTGTGAAGAGTAGCAGGAGGTCTTAGTCCTGGGGGCTTCCAGTATGCCTCAAGGCCCATAACAGGCTAACCTCGTGAGTGTGGCAGGGTGGGGGAGCCCAAGTTTCATAAGCTACCACGAGTGCAAGACCCGCCATAGCTCAACTATCATTCTAAAGTCTGGATGAGTCAAGTCTAGAACATAACATGTTAGGATGTGTGTTTATCTTGATTGATTAAATTTAACTCTTGCATGCACATCTTGTCATATCGTATGATTTTTATATAATTAGCTCACCCTTGCTTGTTTGTGTTGTTTGCGTATGTTTCTTCTTGCGATGATCATCCACTTGGATGGGAGCATATGTCGAGGAGGTGCCTTTGGAGCAAGCCTTGGAAGAAGAGGACGTTGAATAATAGTTTCATTAGGATCTATTTACTTTAACTTATGCATTTCGGAAAAAAAAAAACTATTATTTATAAAACCTATGGTATTTTGGAAGACTTTAGTACCGCAAGTTTAGCTTCATAGCATTCTAAGGATCATTGTAATTTCTAAGGAAAATGATACTTGAACAACCATTTTTGACAACATTTAGACACGCGCACACGTGTCAAAATCTGAGTGGTCCATTTTCATTTAATTTTTCCAACTGAACCACTCAGATTTTGACACGTGTGCACGTGTCTAAATGTTGTCAAAGATGGTTGTTCAAGTAGCATTTTCCAATTTCTAATATTCAGTTATATGTTTTCAACTGCTTTCTATTATTATAACTCGTTGACGTCTTTATTATATATGCATGTTGTATATTTTGGGATGTCACAAAATACAATGAAAATAAATTAACTCTATTATTTTTCTATAATAATAAAATCAAAGTATTTATATATCTTTCAAATATTACTATAAAAATAATAA